>NC_053028.1:579877598-579900353 GCF_003073215.2 Triticum urartu
TTCAGGCTTAGGTCCAGACTTGGGTTTCTTCTCCTGAGCAGCAACTTGCTTGCTGTTCTTCTTGAAGTTCCCCTTCTTCTTCCCCTTGCCCTTTTTCTTTAAACTAGTGGTCTTGTTGACCATCAACACTTGATGCTCCTTCTTGATTTCTACCTTCGCAGCTTTTAGCATTGCGAAGAGCTCGGGAATTGTCTTATCCATCCCTTGCATATTATAGTTCATCAAGAAGCTCTTGTAGCTAGGTGGAAGTGATTGGAGAATTCTGTCAATGACGCAATCATCCGGAAGATTAACTCTAGTTGAATCAAGTGATTATTATACCCAGACATTTTGAGTATATGCTCACTGACAGAACTGTTCTCCTCCATCTTGCAGCTATAGAACTTATTGGAGACTTCATATCTCTCAATCCGGCATTTGCTTGAAATATTAGCTTCAACTCCTGGAACATCTCATATGCTCCATGACGTTCAAAACGTCGTTGAAGACCCGGTTAAGCCGTAAAGCATGGCACATTGAACTATCGAGTAGTCATCAGCTTTGCTCTGCCGACGTTCTTAACATCGTCAGTTGCATCAGCAGCAGGCCTGGCACCCAGCGGTGCTTCCAGGACGAAATTTTTCTGTGCAGCAATGAGGATAATCCTCAAGTTACGAACCCAGTCCGTATAATTGCTACCATCATCTTTCAACTTTGCTTTCTCAAGGAACGCATTAAAATTCAACGGAACAACAGCACGGGCCATCTATCTACAATCAAACATAAACAAGCAAGATACTATCAGGTACTAAGTTCATGATAAATTTAAGTTCAATTAATCATATTACTTAAGAACTCCCACTTAGATAGACATCCCTCTAATCTTTAAGTGATCACGTGATCCAAATCAACTAAACCATAACCGATCATCACGTGAAATGGAGTAGTTTTCAATGGTGAACATCACTATGTTGATCATATCTACTATATGATTCACGCTCGACCTTTCGGTCTCAGTGTTCCGAGGCCATATCTGCATATGCTAGGCTCGTCAAGTTTAACCTGAGTATTCTGCGTGTGCAAAACTGGCTTGCACCCGTTGTAGATGGACGTAGAGCTTATCACACCCGATCATCACGTGGTGTCTGGGCACGAACTTTGGCAACGGTGCATACTCAGGGAGAACACTTTTATCTTGAAATTTAGTGAGGTCATCTTATAATGCTACCGTCAATCAAAGCAAGATAAGATGCATAAAAGATAACATCACATGCAATCAATATAAGTGATATGATATGGCCATCATCATCTTGTGCTTGTGATCTCCATCTCCGAAGCATCGTCATGATCACCATCGTCACCGGCGCGACACCTTGATCTCCATCGTAGCATCGTTGTCGTCTCGCCAATCTTATGCTTCTACGACTATCGCTACCGCTTAGTGATAAAGTAAAGCATTACAGGCGATTGCATTGCATACAATAAAGCGACAACCATATGGCTCCTGCCAGTTGCCGATAACTTGGTTACAAAACATGATCATCTCATACAATAAAATTTAGCATCATGCCTTGACCATATCACATCACAACATGCCCTGCAAAAACAAGTTAGACGTCCTCTACTTTGTTTGTTGCAAGTTTTACGTGGCTGCTACGGGCTTAGCAAGAACCAATCTTACCTACGCATCAAAAACCACAACGATAGTTTGTCAAGTTGGTGCTGTTTTAACCTTCGCAAGGACCGGGCGTAGCCACACTCGGTTCAACTAAAGTTGGAGAAACTGACACCCGCCAGCCACCTGTGTGCAAAGCACATCGGTAGAAACAGTCTCGCGTATACGTGTAATGTCGGTCGGGCCGCTTCAATCCAACAATTCGAACCAAGGTATGACATGCTGGTAAAGCAGTATGACTTATATCGCCCATCCCAAACTCAACTTGTGTTCTACTCGTGCATATAACATCAAACATAAAACTTAGGCTCTGATACCACTGTTGGGGAACGTAAGTAATTTCAAAAAAAATTCTACGCAACGCAAGATTCATGTGATGCACAACAAGAGGGGAGAGTGTTGTCTACGTTACCCTCGTTAGACCGGAAGCGGAAGCGTATAACAACGCGGTTTTGATGTAGTCGTTACGTCTTCACGGCCCGACGATCAAGCACCGAAACTACGAAACCTCCCGAGTTTTTGCACACGTTCAGCTCGGATGACGATCCGGACTCCGATCCAGCAAAGTGTCGGGATGGAGTTCCGTCAGCAGATGCGTGGTGACGATCTTGATTTCTACCGTCGCAGGCTTCCGCTAAGCACCGCTACAATATGACCGAGGTGGAATATGGTGGAGGGGGCACCGCACACGGCTAAGGAACGATCACAAAGATCAACTTGTGTGTTCTAGGGTGCCCCCTTGCCCCCATATATAAAGGAGCCAAGGGGAGGGGGCGGCCGGCCAAGGAGGGCGCGCCAAGGGGGAGTCCTACTCCCACCGGGAGTAGGACTCCCTTCTTTCCTAGTTGGGGAAGGAGAAGTGGGAAAGAGGAGGAAGAGGGAAAGGAAAGGGGGGCGTCACGCCCCTCTCCTTGTCCTATTAGGACTAGGGAGGGGAGGGGCGCGTGGCCACCTCTTGCCTCCTTTCCTCTTCTCCCTTAGGGCCCATGTAGGCCCAATAACCCCCGGGGGGTTCCGGTAACCCCCCGGTACTCCGGTAAAATCCCGATTTCACCCGGAACGATTCCGTATCCAAATATAGGCTTCCAATATATCGATCTTTATGTCTCGACCATTTCGAGACTCCTCGTCATGTCGTGATCACATCCGGGACTCCGAACAACCTTCGGTACATCAAAATATAAACTCATAATGAAACTGTCATCGTAACGTTAAGCGTGCGGACCCTACGGTTCGAGAACAATGTAGACATGACCGAGACACGTCTCCGGTCAATAACCAATAGCGGAACCTGGATGCTCATATTGGCTCCTACATATTCTACGAAGATCTTTATCGGTCAGACCGCATAACAACATACATTGTTCCCTTTGTCATCGGTATGTTACTTGCCCGAGATTCGATCGTCGGTATCTCAATACCTAGTTCAATCTCGTTACCGACAAGTCTCTTTACTCGTTCCGTAATACATCATCTTGCAACTAACTTATTAGTTGCATTGCTTGCAAGGCTTAAGTGATGTGTATTACCGAGAGGGCCCAGAGATACCTCTTGACAATCGGAGCGACAAATCCTAATCTCGAAATACGCCAACCCAACATGTACCTTTGGAGACACCTGTAGAGCACCTTTATAATCACCCAGTTACATTGTGATTTGGTAGCACACAAAGTGTTCCTCCGGTAAACGGGAGTTGCATAATCTCATAGTCATAGGAACATGTATAAGTCATGAAGAAAGCAATAGCAACATACTAAACGATCGGTGCTAAGCTAATGGAATGGGTCATCAATCACATCATTCTCCTAATGATGTGATCCCGTTAATCAAATGACAACTCATGTCTATGGTTAGGAAACATAACCATCTTTGATTAACGAGCTAGTCAAGTAGAGGCATACTAGTGACACTTTGTTTGTCTATGTATTCACACAAGTATTACGTTTTCCGGTTAATACAATTCTAGCATGAATAATAAACATTTATCATGATATAAGGAAATAAATAATAACTTTATTATTGCCTCTAGGGCATATTTCCTTCAGCTCGGCATTGGCTAAACAGTCTGCCTGAAAATTCCATGGCAGTGGGAGGACTTGGAAGAGGCTTTCCTCGATAACTTCCAAGGTACATATGTTCGACCTCCGGACGCTGATGACTTAAGCCATATAGTCCACAGCCCGGAAGAGTCCGCCAGGAAATTGGACAAGGTTCCTAACTAAAAAGAACCAAATGTCGACTGTCCGGACGAAGCCTCTTGCTACCTCTTGAGCACTGCGTTGGTTTTCCCCGAAGAGGAAGGGATGATGCAGCAAAGTAGCGTAAGTATTTCCCTCAGTTTTTGAGAACCAAGGTATCAATCCAGTAGGAGGCTACGCATGAGTCCCTCGTACCTGCACAAAACAAATAAATCCTCGCAACCAACGCAAATAGGGGTTGTCAATCCCTATAAGGCCACTTACGAGAGTGAGATCTGATAGATATGATAAGATAATATTTTTGGTATTTTTATGATAAAAGATGCAAAGTAAAATAAAGGCAAATTAAATAACAAAGGAAATAACTAAGTAGTAGGAGATCAATATGATAAAGATAGACCCGGGGGCCATAGGTTTCACTAGTGGCTTCTCTCGAGAGCATAAGTATTCTACGGTGGGTGAACAAATTACTGTTGAGCAATTGACAGAATTGAGCATAGTTATGAGAATATCTAGGTATGATCATGTATATAGGCATCACGTCCGAGACAAGTAGACCGACTCCTGCCTGCATCTACTACTATTACTCCACTCATCGACCGCTATCCAGCATGCATCTAGAGTATTAAGTTAAAAACAGAGTAACGCCTTAAGCAAGATGACATGATGTAGAGGGATAGACTCATGCAATATGAAGAAAACCCCATCTTGTTATCCTCGATGGCAACAATACAATACGTGCCTTGTGCCCCTACTGTCACTGGAGAAGGACACCGCAAGATTGAACCCAAAGCTAAGCACTTCTCCCATTGCAAGAAAGATCAATCTAGTAGGCCAAACCAAACTGATAATTCGAAGAGACTTGCAAAGATAACCAATCATACATAAAAGAATTCAGAGAAGATTCAAATATTGTTCATAGATAGACTTGATCATAAACCCACAATTCATCGGTCTCAACAAACACACCGCAAAAAGAAGATTACATCGAATGGTTCTCCACAAGAGAGGGGGAGAACATTGTATTGAGATCCAAAAAGAGAGAAGAAGCCATCTAGCTACTAACTATGGACCCGTAGGTCTGAGGTAAACTACTCACACTTCATCGGAGAGGCTATGGTGTTGATGTAGAAGCCCTCCGTGATCGATGCCCCCTCCGGCGGAGCTCCGGAACAGGCCCCAAGATGGGATCTCGTGGATACAGAAAGTTGCGGCGGTGGAATTAGGGTTTTGGCTCCGTATCAGATCGTTTGGGGGTACGTAGGTATATATAGGAGGAAGGAGTACGTGGTGGAGCAACAGGGGGCCCACGAGGGTGGAGGGCGCGCCTGGGGGTAGGCGCGCCCCTACCTCGTGGCCTCCTCTTTTCTTTCTTGACGTAGGGTCCAAGTCTCCCGGTCTTGTTCGTTGAGAAAATCACGTTCCCGAAGGTTTCATTCCGTTTGGACTCCGTTTGATATTCCTTTTCTTCGAAACCCTAAAACAGGCAAAAAAACAGCAATTCTGGGCTGGGCCTCCGGTTAATAGGTTAGTCCCAAAAATAATATAAAAGTGGATAATAAAGCCCAATAATGTCCAAAACAGTAGATAATATAGCATGGAGCAATCAAAAATTATAGATACGTTGGAGACGTATCAAGCATCCCCAAGCTTAATTCCTGCTCGTCCTCGAGTAGGTAAATGATAAAAACAGAATTTTTGATGCGGAGTGCTACTTGGCATAATTTTAATGTAATTCTTCTTAATTGTGGTATGAATATTCAGATCCGAAAGATTCAAGACAAAAGTTCATATTGACATAAAAATGATAATACTTCAAGCATACTAACTAAGCAATTATGTCTTCTCAAAATAACATGGCCAAAGAAAGTTCATCCCTACAAAATCATATAGTTTAGTCATGTTTCATTTTCGTCACACAAGAATGCTCTCATCATGCACAACCCCGATGACAAGCCAAGCAATTGTTTCATACTTTAGTAATCTCAAACCTATAAACTTTCACGCAATATATGAGCGCGAGCCATGGACATAGCACTATGGGTGGAATAGAATATAATGAGGGGGTGTATGTGGAGAAGACAAAAAGGAGAAAGTCTCACATCAACGAGGCTAATCAATGGGCTATGGAGATGCCCACCGATTGATTGTTAATGCAAGGAGTAGGGAATTTGCCATGCAACGGATGCAACTAGAGTATAAGTTATGAAATATATTTCCTTATAAATCATGATAAATGTTTATTATTCATGCTAGAATTGTATTAACCGGAAACATAATACATGTGTGAATACATAGACAAACAAAGTGTCACTAGTATGCCTCTACTTGACTAGCTCGTTAATCAAAGATGGTTATGTTTCCTAACCATGAACAATGAGTTTTATTTGATTAACGAGGTCACATCATTAGTTGAATGATCTGATTGACATGACCCATTCCATTAGCTTAGCACCCGATCGTTTAGTATGTTGCTATTGCTTTCTTCATGACTTATACATGTTCCTATGACTATGAGATTATGCAACTCCCGTTTGCCGGAGAGAACACTTTGGGTGCTACCAAACGTCACAACGTAACTGGGTGATTATAAAGGACATTACAGGTGTCTCCAAAGGTAGATGTTGGGTTGGCGTATTTCGAGATTAGGATTTGTCACTCCGATTGTCGGAGAGGTATCTCTGGGCCCTCTCGGTAATGCACATCACTTAAGCCTTGCAAGCATTGCAACTAATGAGTTAGTTGCGGGATGATGTATTACAGAACGAGTAAAGAGACTTGCCGGTAACGAGATTGAACTAGGTATTGATACCGACGATCGAATCTCGGGCAAGTAACATACCGATGACAAAGGGAACAACGTATGTTGTTATGCGGTCTGACCGATAAAGATCTTCGTAGAATATGTAGAGCCAATATGGGCATCCAGGTCCCGCTATTGGTTATTGACCGGAGACGTGTCTCGGTCATGTCTACATTGTTCTCGAACCCGTAGGGTCCGCACGCTTAAGGTTACGATGACAGTTATTATGAGTTTATGCATTTTGATGTACCGAAGTTGTTCGGAGTCCCGGATGTGATCACGGACATGACGAGGAGTCTCGAAATGGTCGAGACATAAAGATTGATATATTGGAAGCCTATGTTTGGATATCGGAAGTGTCGGGTGAAATCGGGATTTTACCGGAGTACCGGGAGGTTACCGGAACCCCCCGGGAGCTAATGGGCCATATGGGCCTTAGTGGAAAAGAGAAGAGGCAGCCCTACATGGGCTGCGCGCCTCCCCCTTCCCCTAGTCCTATTAGGACTAGGAGAGGTGGCCGGCCCCCTCTCTCTCTTTTCCCCCTCCGCGAATCCTATTCCAACTAGGATTGGGGGGAATCCTACTCCCAGAGGGAGTAGGACTCTCCTGGCGCGCCTATGGCCGGCCAGCCTCCCCCCTCTAGTCCTTTATATACTGAGGCAGAGGCACCCTAGAACACAAGTTGATCCACGTGATCTATTCCTTAGCCGTGTGCGGTGCCCCCTGCCACCATATTCCTCGATAATACTGTAGCGGAGTTTAGGCGAAGCCCTGCTGCTGTAGTTGCATCAAGATCGTCACCACGCCGTCGTGCTGACGGAACTCTTCCCCGACACTTTGCTGGATCGGAGTCCGGGGATCGTCATCGAGCTGAACGTGTGCTCGAACTCGGAGGTGCCGTAGTTTCGGTGCTTGATCGGTTGGATCGTGAAGACGTACGACTACTTCCTCTACGTCGTGTCATCGCTTCCGCAGTCGGTCTGCGTTGGGTACGTAGACAACACTCTCCCCTCGTTGCTATGCATCACATGATCTTGCGTGTGCGTAGGAATTTTTTTTGAAATTACTACGAAACCCAACAGTGGCATCAAGAGCCTAGGTTATTTATGTTGATGTTATATGCACGAGTAGAACACAAGTGAGTTGTGGACGATATAAGTCATACTGCCTACCAGCAGCATTTGCAATACTTTGGTGAGCGGTCGATTGTTGGACGAAGACGACATCCGGACACAGCACAACCTTACGGTCAACTGCAAATCGACAGAACTCTGTTCCCGAACCTGCAGTTTACATAATTGACTAGTGCGACTGCAACCATCCTTCTCTCCCAACTTTAGTATGACCAAGTAGCTTATTCATTCAGATTATGGTGCTCTTTGAAGCCCAAGTTGTGGCCAGATAGAACATCTTGTCCTTCCTCTCTTGCTGTTCACAATAGCATTTTATGCTCATATATCTCTTCTCGTGTTGAGGTTCCTTATTCTCTGTATCTAATAATACATCTCTCTTTCTCTTGTTTTTCATAATTCGCTGAGCTGATTGGTTCTAGCTTGCTTACGCAACAATGAGCAGTCGCATCAGTTTACACAACTAATACTCATTTTACTATTACAACACTCGATAATTTTAGAAGGAACGCTGGCTCTAACTTTTTTTTTATCAGACATGTTTTAGACATATATGATGTGGTAGCATCTATAATGGTCAAAAACTATCTGCATCCGCGTATTGGTTATGTATTGAATTATTCCTTTTTGTGAGGCCGGAGATTATTGCAAACTGGCTAGAACCCAGTGTAATGTGACTATGCTTTGAATGACTATCAATGAAATTCGATGCAAATCGTTAGGATCTTTTTTGCCAACATACTTCTTACTAACTATTGATCGCATACATGATTCGATGCCTAAGCAATGATGAGCGAGATAGATAGTTAATGATGTGAGAGTGTGCAATAAACTTAGACGCGAACAAATCGAAACAGATTCTGCGACTGAGTGTTTGGCAAGAGCTAACGCTCCTCACGTTGACACGAACTGTGGCCTTTCGTAGATGAGAAATGCCTCAAACATAACGGCCAGGAATATTGATATGGCACTATGCTTATTGAGGTCATTTAATAATCTATTAGCAAGTGAAGTTAGTTTCTGTTTGATAAGTTGCATCTTTCTACTCACTGTCTTGATTGACGGTAGCATTATAAGATGATCTCTCACTAAATTATCAAGAAGTGTTCTCCCTGAGTATGCACCGTTCGAAAGTTCTTCGTGCTGACGACCAACCAGTGATGATCGGGTGTGATAGGCTCTACGTTCAAATACAACGGGTGCAAAACAGTTTTGCACACGCAGAATACTCAGGTTAAACTTGACGAGCCTAGCATATGCAGATATGGCCTCGGAACACTGAGACCGAAAGGTCGAGCGTGAATCATATAGTAGATATGATCAACATAGTGATGTTCACCATTGAAAACTACTCCATCTCACGTGATGATCGGTTATGGTTTAGTTGATTTGGATCACGTGATCACTTAGATGATTAGAGGGATGTCTATCTAAGTGGGAGTTCTTAAGTAATATGATTAATTGAACTTAAATTTATCATGAACTTACTGATAGTATTTTGTCTATGTTATGTTGTAGATTGTAGATAGATGGCTCCGTGTCTGTCTGTTCCGTTGAATTGAATGCATTCCTTGAGAAAGCAAAGTTGAAAGATGACTGACGCTATGTTGCAATCCACGTAGACTGTCGAACTGAGAATATTCTCGGCTCTATGCAACAGAGAAACTCAATTTCTGCTGCGAAGCACCGCTTGGTGCCAGGCCGCTTCAGACAACGCCAGAATTACCAAAGTTCTGCAATCATAGACGAAAGCTGACAATCGAAATACATACCCTCGACATGATGGCAGACTATGTGTGCATTTACATCATTACGACTTTAGTCATCGAGCCTGCAACGCACGTTGATTCGAACGTTGCGTACTATGAGTGACAAATACCATCGAGTCAGAAGTATTACGTTCTAATATCTGCTATAACAAACTCTCAACTAGCACGACTTTTTATTATTACCTCCCATACCGGTACTCGAGAACGGAGTATATCATTCAGACAGTATACCTCTACATACACTATTCTGATACTGCAATACGAAGCGTTGAGAAGAATATCGTTCGTTTCCTATAAGCTCTGTAACTCAAATAGCGCGTAGCTGGCTATAATAATTCTACGTATGTTTATACAATGGAGAGTGTGACTCAATTCTCTCATTTAAGACCATGCTCGAGCAAGTCATCTTAACAGTAATGTCATGCGAACTCCTACCGAACGTTTCTTACATTGTAGACTCACAGTCCGAACCAACCTAATTCACTGCTAAAAGATATTATGAAGCACTAGATCCTCTCTTATTGAATCTCACGCTACCTCCTTCCGCTCGTCTGTCTTTGGCTCGGATCTGAGAGAGCTGACAGTTAGAAATAAGAAAGTAGCAATCAGTTAGGTTGTCTGTCGCTCAAATCACTAGTCAGAAAAAGGCAGGAAAGAAGACACTATTCTTAATATCTATGCTCTGCGAAGCGACAAAGCTCAGCGTCTGAGAGAGAGTATACCTCTAAACTATGAGAACCTATCAGATTCGCTCTCTCATGCTTACAAACCTTCGTATCTATTTCGCTGAAGTCAGTCTGATTAGGCGTATCGAGCTGAATTATCTTCAGGAAACATGCCCCAAATTTTCTTTGGTGAGGATATCAAAGTAGTATAGACAGATGAAAATCATAAGGATAGATGATTTGGTAAATACTAGAGAGTTTGATTGCTTAACTATGAGTTAGCTTTGAGTATATGAGACTTTATCTATATAGAGCTTCGCTCGTGCTTATGAGTTAGTCATCTGATAGATGAATATTCCGATTCCTGTCTTGTGAACTCTAATGACATGACGATACCTCCGCAAATACAGCACAGCTTATACGATCACGGAAATTGGATCTGTGTGACAGTGACAATTTCGCATGAGGGAAACCATGGTATCCATTTATAATTCATTTGATCTCGATCGCCGCTCCTATATCTACATTTCTCTCGGGTCATTAGTGATGTGAGACGCTTACGAAATATGGTGTATCTTTTTGCTCTCACCCAATACTAATGCCCCCATCAAGGTATATGTCCTTGATTCTGGTCGTGAGAGGTCGCGGATGTTTTTATATAGTAAATTCTATTGGTAGATATTTATGCTAAATATAAGTGTGGTAGTCTTCTCTTATTGACTAATGTTATCGTCCTAGTGGATTATCGCCCACTCTAATTCCCTTTCCTATCTTGAGGTCATGACCCTTGCAGATGTCTATTCTTTTCGATCTCGATAGTAGATAACACACATATTCATAATGTAAGACTAAGCATACTTTGCAGAATTATAATGTAGATGCAATCTTATTTTGCACTGCGGGTTATGTGCATTATGGTCCCTATCTCTCACATTGGAGGTATGGAGCGTAACATTCGCCGTGCATTGCAAAACCACCGTAATAATACATACCTCTTTTCCAATAGTCCCTATATGTCTCTTATATAGGAACACACCTCACTTAATATAGCGAACTATCACTTTATATGGCTAACTTGCGTATACCCTCACGCGTCACTTCCGAGTAGGCAATATATTGCCATGCCAAATGATCTCTCAATAATACTCGCGTTCCCTTCTTGACCTCTTATTGTATATGTTTGATGATCATGTTAGCGACATAGTATTGTGCAAAGCACGTTCATAAATTTCATATGTCACTCTTGGTCCATTTGTGACCCGGTAACCACCGTATTGCATTAGAGTATAGATATCTGAGTGTTCTAGTATCGAGTTGCGTAATTTGATTGAGATAAAATACAATAGATAGTTGTATACTATTATCATATCACTCGAGTAATCATAGCAGCACTATCCAAGTGGGCCACTCTTCGCAAGTGTGAGCTTGAACACGATGAGAAAGAATTAGGCTCTATCTACAAATAATATCATAGCTCACAACAACCAAAATAAAATGATATCTTCAGCATTGTCATCAGGAGAAATAGAGAGGAAAGTGAGTAGACACACACGCGTTTACTATCGCCTTTCCATCACACTCTTTGCATTTCATCAATACTCATGAGTCAACTATACACGTGTCCCATGATATTCGATACTATATGAGTATCTCTTAGCTCATGGTCATATCAGTATAGGTCACTCACTTAATATATAATCACTATAAGTGAAGCAGTGATTTCTTAACATCTACAATCTTGACCCTAAGGTAATAAGAGTTTCAGATAAATATCCATATCCAGAAAATTGTGGACCAGCCTAGTAGACTCCATTAGTCGCGTTTCCGTGAGATGCAGTCACAATGCATAAACTCTAAGGCATCACGGTTTTCTCCATCCTAAGCGTGTGGACATGCTGTCTCACCTTACCAGTTTCTACGCGTGCATAGAACCAATCTTCGACTAGTCAGTGCTTCGAGTCCTGCTGATGTGATACGATTCTTGAGTACCATAAATGTTGAAATAATAAGGCACTCTGTACCCATCGTGACGAGCCTACATCAAACGACCCTATTCCACAGTATCTCACTCATATCTCGGCTGCTTGCGAGTCGTATACTCTGTCTACTGTCTGTTCTCAGTTCTTAACTTATCCAACTAGTAACTCCCATTAACGCGTCTATCTTAACTCTCTTGATTATAAGCTTCTTCATCTCTCTTACTTATATTTCCTACCGCTAATTATCTTCTGCTCACTGCTCTCTATGTTCAGTCGTCTCTAGCAGCGTCTTCTCATACTGCGTGTCAACTCAGTCTCTGCGCGATATAGAAGACATGCATCTCAGTAGTTTCCACTACTCTGCTGTATTTCCAGTTCTGCTTGCTTGCTTCGTTCTCTTGATAGGAGAGTAGCCGAACTTTCCTTCGTCTGTGACGCGACTTCTATATATGAGATCTATCGACCTTCATACTACTCCCTAGTCTCGACTCTTTGTTTTTGATCTGTGAACATTAATCTTTGGACGCATTTAGGTCTTGTGTGAGAAGCCATATCATGATTTCTATATGTGAGGCTTCGTAAAGTATTCTTGATATTTCTTATTGATTTCTGTTCGTCACATGATTTTCTGAATTCTTTCGAGCATCTGCAATACTATACGACGACTACTTAAAGAGAAAATAGCTACTTTTATTCATCCCTTGCAATCATAGTTAGTCAAGGTAGCATCAGTTCACCGGAAAGCTCTATCAATGCTATTCTTTTTTTGAATATATCTTTTACCTATCGAGGAGCGAGCAGAATGAAGTTGTGTGGATGAGCAAGTTACGTCTTCCAAATGACCCATAATCCTACTAGATTTTTAGTATATATTACCTTCCACCTGCTAATATTTGATCCTACTGTTGTACAATTATTTGGGCTTTATTTCCACTTTCTTATTATATTACTCTGTACATGGTTTGGTACTACGCTATTATAATCGGGACAGAGAGACTGAGTTCCTCGTACCATACTTTGTCTGCGTTTATATAATCTTTGTTGCGCTAGATTATCTGGTGCTCATACTCCGAAGCGAACTCAGCTTGAGAATATCAAACTCTCTAGACGTCAACTCCTGAAACATAGCTCTCTCCAAATCCTCCAATGGACAGTTATCACTCTATCTGTTCGTGTAAAGTCCAGATTTCTAAGCCGAAAGCATGGAGCCACGACTCGAATCTATCGCGTAGTCATCAGCATGCTCGCCAGACGTTCATACAACATTCTGGCGTTGCTTCTGCAAGCCAGGCCCCTGCACCCAGCGAGCCCTTCCAGCCGTAATCTTCAGATCGATGCGAGGAAGCAATGAGGATTCCTCAGTTACTACCCGTCCGTGTATTGTGCTCACCTCATCCCTTTCTCACTGCTTCTCAAGGATGCATTAAGAATTCGACGGTTCCAACAAACAGACACGAGCCAGATCTATCTACATCAAACATAAAGCAGCAATTTTGGTACTAATCAGTCTAAGTTCTATAGCAATAATTTAGCGTCGAATCACGTTAAGAACTCCCCACTATTATCAAGACATCCCTCGTAATCTACTAGTGATAATCGCGCGATCGCAATACTAGCTAACCATACCGTGTAATATCCAGTGAGACGATAGGAGTATTTTCATAATGTGGAGGATGACACGATGATCTTATGTTCTTACAATATTTACTAGTCGTTGATTCCCATAATGACATCGTCTCCGCGGGTGATCTACTCCGGCTATCTTCCGTCTGATATACCGAGGAGCACCGAAATAGCATGGATTTCTACCATACAGCTAAGTGAGGCCTACCGCGTGACAATGTTATGAAGTATGAGAGAGACTCCCGGCCCTAAACCCCTCAGCTAGTGGTCCATAGCTTTTTCCCCGTGTACACTCCGTGTACGTGCTCCCTGTCTTCGCGTACCTTTCTCCGATCAGCGTGAGTATAGACATCAACCCTCACGCACCACACTGTTTCTCCAACTGAGCCTAGGCGAGTGGTTCAGATGAGATCAGAACATATCAACTTTTCTCTAAGTATCACATTGGACATAGCCTCCTCCAGAATAGAAGAGAACACCCTCTACTGATCACTTCTAATTGCAGAATATTCTAGACTCATTGAAGTACTAAATGCGAGGCTAACCCAGATCACAGCTTCCGCTACTGCAAATGTTCCAATCTTCGTGGGACTCAAGATCGCTAATAGCTGATATAAAACAAGTCTCATCCGAATCAATCCTCGATATATAAATAGTACTCATTATCTGAGATGCATACTTTTCCGATCTCCGTTCCGGAGTCGTCATGTTCCTCGGCGATCGTCACGTCACTCGCTCCGAAAGCTTCTAGCAATCCTAACACCCCTGCCACCGGATCGATTAGTGTCGATACACACTTAGATCTTGCTTCAGGTCGCATCTCAGATATGCGTGAGAATGCGTGACCTCTCTTACATTTCCTTCTGCATTTCGACCTTGTAGTCATCCCATATTGTTCTTCGCTCCTCCTCTCTCTCGACGAAACTAATTGTCTCCTAATGATATACACAATCGTCTTTATCTTGATTCGACTAGCCGTGTTTGTAGTAGAGTAACCGTAAAGCCTGAATACATCGGCGTTTTCTTATTGAATTCACAAAGTACATACGACAACTCATTAAGCTCCTGCCAGTATGCGAATAACTCAATGGTTACTAAAGACGAAGTATTCTCCTTCGGACATTTTTCTAATGATAATGAAATGGTTTTCATCTTGAAAGGTCACTCCTCCTGGATCTTTATGCCGCCTTTGTTATGGCACATACAACATGGCCTGCCAAAACACAGTATTAGACGTCCTCACTTTGAGTTTTGTGCTAGTGTTCTAGTGCTCTACCGGCTGCTTGAAGCAAGAACCATCTGAATACGCATCAAAAAAGCCACAGACTGGCATGTGTATGGTCATAGACTGCCGTTTTCCATTCTACGCTTCGCGTAAGGAGTCCCGGTCTTCGCTCGCGATGTTTAGTTGAGTGTGCAACTAAGTATGCAGGCGACGTGGTCCTTAGATCGCTCGCAGATCCTACCTATCCTGCATCAGCGCGTCGGGTGAACTAGTCCAACGCGATTGGGTCTACCTTCATTATGATGACGCAGGTATCAATATGCTTGCGTTACGATCTTCTGCTGCTTCGTGCTGCGTTACTCTGTTCTCAAACTAAACTCAATGCATGCCGATGTCGATAGCGGTCGATAGAACCGAACCAAAGATATGACTGCTGGTAAGGCAGGAAGAATTATATCACACAACTACACTTGATATACTACATACAATGTGATGAGAGTGAATGGGTAATAGAGTAGATGCAGCAGGGTGGTAATTGATGTAGCACTTAACATGGAATCAAAATAATCTAGGCTGTCGGATCCTACACAATCTAGCTCGGGTTTGTTCTTACATTTCAATAAATCTCCTATCACCCAACGGAAGTAATTTGATGTCAGTCACGAGAAGGGAGAAGCTTGTTGTTCTTACGTACCAATCGTATCCTAGTCAATTGCCGACTCGTCGAGACAGCAGCTGATCAATTCTGAACTCGTGATAGAGGCGCTCAGTCTGCATAGTAGCTTCACATCCAACCGATACATCAGCACCTGTTCCTTACGACACCTCCGAGTTCTGAGGCACTGATGTACAAGCCATCTCTGGAGAAATATGACCATCCGCGGTGCGACTTCAATCTCACGCAATCAGTCTGATCTCTGGTTGCTACTAACGTATGTCCTATTTTCTAGCTATCTCTCCTGACTCGTTATGTTACGTGTTGATCTTTATCATAAAAACCCAAAATATTATCTTAGTCGTTTAGTCTGATACCGGTCTCTCTGTCTCATAAGTGCTACTATAGGTGCTTAACAACCGCTGATTCAGCGTCTTGTGGTGTGCGCAGGATAAATCTCCATTTTTACTGTCAGGTCCAGATGGACTACTTATGTGTGTAGGGACCTCCTTGTAATTGGATACTCGTATCTCCAAAAAGAGGAGCACTACCCCTCGCTACTATTCGTTACAATCACCCATACCGTCTTCCAACGGAAACCTCACGCTTGTAGGCTCAAGATGTCCCTCTGGGGTACGGAGTGCTCGTCCATGCCTCACTGATGTCAACAGAACTTATGGGTGGGGTGCTGTTTAGTGTAAGGGACTGCTGTCCAGATTCCTGGCGACTCTCCGGCTATGGACTATATCGGCTTAAGTCATCCGGCAGTAGCGGAGACTGCAAACATATGTACCTTGGAAGTTATCGAGCCGAAGCATCGTTCCAAGTACTCCTCCTCACTCAACTTTCGCGTAGTGAATATGTTCTAGTCCCTGCTCCTCAGCCTCATCGTAGTCTCAGAGATTGGATATCGCGAGAGAGGGTGGAAATGAGACGCTGAGGAGCAATAATATGCTTACTCATCATTTCATTTCTCTCCTAATATCATAGAGTAATACGTGTATCTAGTTGCGTATCATTAGTAGAGTGGAGTCTGAACCAGCAGAACCTATATACTTAGGTTTGTGACCTCACATTATACACCATATATACCGTACTTACGACTCCGTATGATGTATCTGACCTCTCCATTACCTCTCCGGTCGTTAATGATTACCTCTCTGAATTAATTCCTTATACCCTCACATGAGGGTTGTCTTTTACCTCTCTCAGTATATCATTCTCGAGATACTCTAGTTATTGCCCACTGACCCATACTTAGCTTTCCGCACTCCGACGTCGATATCTGCTTTGCTTGCTTTCTTCATTGACCATATAATTACATTATTCTCATTCTATGACTATTAGTGGATCATACTGCCTCCCGCTTTAACTCCGAGGAAAGACTCTCTGTGCTGCTACCATCATGTACAAGTAACTGCTGGTGATATAAAGTGCTCTACAGGTGTCTCCAAAGGTGACCTGTTGGGTGGTCGGTCACATACATTTGGAGCTTTGGACACAACTTTGCTCGCTACTGGTAGCGAGATCGATACTAGTAGAAAGGCTTGATCATCTATATAGGCCTTCCTCTTCCGTTATAAGCACGACATCGACTTACCCTTACGGTCTCAACAATGAGGACCACAACTTATATAAGACATTAGTTGACCCAAGACAGCATAGATCTCCGTAGTTAGAGAAACTGAGTACCAAGAGAACTTTAGCCGGACCTGGATGCCCATATTGGTTCACGCAGATATCTATGTATAGACGTCTTTGCTTTAAGATACCGACTCAGAGTCGACATGTAGCGCAAGAAAACATACCGAACTAGAGAGCATAACGTTGGTATCCATCATGTCATCGGCTCAATGTTAACTATCCCTGAATATTTTGATTTCGTGTTCATGCGGGGTCTGTATTACCCAATAACTATGATACAGATCTTCCGTGAGTATTAATGCTCGGACGAGAGATCGTCTCCGATAATCTTCGTAGTGATGATATGCGGCTACTAACCATATGAGCATCCAGGTTCCGCTATTGGTTATGGAGACGTGTCTCGGTCATGTCTACATTGTTCTCGAACCCGTAGGGTCCGCACGCTTAACGTTACGATGACAGTTTCATTATGAGTTTATATATTTTGATGTACAAGGTTGTTCGGAGTCCCGGATGTGATCACGGACTTGACGAGGAGTCTCGAAATGGTCGAGACATAAAGATCGATATATTGGACGACTATATTTGGACACCGGAAAGGTTCCGGGTAAGATTGGGACAATACCGGATCACCGGGAGGTTATCGGAACCCCCCGGGAGGTATATGGGCCTTATTGGGCCTTAGTGGAAAGGAGGGGAAAGGAGCAAGGGAGGGGGCGCCCCCCCAAGCCCAATCCGAATTGGGAGGGGCGGCCCCCCTTTCCTTCCTCCCTCCTTCCTCTTCCTTCCCTCTCCTACTCCTAATAGGAAAAAGGGGAGTCCTACTCCCGGTGGGAGTTGGACTCCCCCCTTGGGCGCGCCACCCTCCTTGGCCGGCCCCCTCCTCCACTCCTTTATATACTGAGGCAGAGGCACCCCAGAGACACACAAGTTGATCCACGTGATCTATTCCTTAGCCGTGTGCGGTGCCCCCTGCCACCATATTCCTCGATAATACTGTAGCGGAGTTTAGGCGAAGCCCTGCTGCTGTAGTTCATCAAGATCGTCACCACGCCGTCGTGCTGACGAAACTCTTCCCCGACACTTTGCTGGATCGGAGTCCGGGGATCGTCATCGAGCTGAACGTGTTCTCGAACTCGGAGGTGCCGTAGTTTCGGTACTTGATCGATTGGATCGTGAAGACGTACGACTACTTCCTCTACGTCGTGTCAGCGCTTCCGCAGTCGGTCTGCGTTGGGTACGTAGACAACACTCTCCCCTCTCGTTGCTATGCATCACCATGATCTTGCGTGTGCGTAGGAAAATTTTGAAATTACTACGTTCCCCAACAGTGGTATCAGAGCCTAGGTTTTTATGGTTTGATGTTATTTGCACGAGTAGAACACAAGTGAGTTGTGGACGATACAAGTCATACTGCTTACCAGCATGTCATACTTTGGTTCGGCGGTATTGTTGGATGAAGCGGCCCGGACCGACATTACGCGTACGCTTACGCGAGACTGGTTCTACCGACGTGCTTTGCACACAGGTGGCTGGCGGGTGTCAGTTTCTCCAACTTTAGTTGAACCGAGTGTGGCTACGCCCGGTCCTTGCGAAGGTTAAAACAGCACCAACTTGACAAACTATCGTTGTGGTTTTGATGCGTAGGTAAGATTGGTTCTTGCTAAGCCCGTAGCAGCCACGTAAAACTTGCAACAACAAAGTAGAGGACGTCTAACTTGTTTTTGCAGGGCATGTTGTGATGTGATATGGTCAAGATGATGCTAAATTTTATTGTATGAGATGATCATGTTTTGTAACCAAGTTATCGGCAACTGGCAGGAGCCATATGGTTGTCGCTTTATTGTATGCAATGCAATCGCCCTGTAATGCTTTACTTTATCACTAAGCGGTAGCGATAGTCGTAGAAGCATAAGATTGGCGAGACGACAACGATGCTACGATGGAGATCAAGGTGTCGCGCCGGTGACGATGGTGATCATGACGGTGCTTCGGAGATGGAGATCACAAGCACAAGATGATGATGGCCATATCATATCACTTATATTGATTGCATGTGATGTTTATCTTTTATGCATCTTATCTTGCTTTGATTGACGGTAGCATTATAAGATGATCTCTCACTAAATTTCAAGATAAGTGTTCTCCCTGAGTATGCACCGTTGCCAAAGTTCGTCGTGCCCAGACACCACGTGATGATCGGGTGTGATAAGCTCTACGTCCATCTACAACGGGTGCAAGCCAGTTTTGCACACGCAGAATACTCAGGTTAAACTTGACGAGCCTAGCATATGCAGATATGGCCTCGGAACACCTGAGACCGAAAGGTCGAGCGTGAATCATATAGTAGATATGATCAACATAGTGATGTTCACCATTGAAAACTACTCCATTTCACGTGATGATCGGTTATGGTTTAGTTGATTTGGATCACGTGATCACTTAGAAGATTAGAGGGATGTCTTTCTAAGTGGGAGTTCTTAAGTAATATGATTAATTGAACTTAAATTTATCATGAACTTAGTACCTGATAGTATCTTGCTTGTTTATGTTGATTGTAGATAGATGGCTCGTGCTGTTGTTCCGTTGAATTTTAATGCGTTCCTTGAGAAAGCAAAGTTGAAAGATGATGGTAGCAATTACACGGACTGGGTCCGTAACTTGAGGATTATCCTCATTGCTGCTAGAAGAATTACGTCCTGAAGCACCGCTGGGTGCCAGGCCTGCTGCTGGAGCAACACCAGATGTTATGAACGTCTGGCAGAGCAAAGCTGATGACTACTCGATAGTTCAGTGTGCCATGCTTTACGGCTTAGAATCGGGACTTCAACGATGTTTTGAACGTCATGGAGCATATGAGATGTTCCAGGAGTTGAAGTTAATATTTCAAGCAAATGCCCGGATTGAGAGATATGAAGTCTCCAATAAGTTCTATAGCTGCAAGATGGAGGAGAACAGTTCTGTCAGTGAGCATATACTCAAAATGTCTGGGTAATAATCACTTGATTCAATAGTTAATCTTCCGATGATTGCGTCATTGACAGAATTCTCCATCACTTCCACCAAGCTACAAGAGCTTCGTGATGAACTATAATATGCAAGGGATGAATAAGACTATTCCCGAGCTCTTCGCAATGCTGAAAGCTGCGGAGGTAGAAATCAAGAAGGAGCATCAAGTGTTGATGGTCAACAAGACCACTAGTTTCAAGAAAAAGGGCAAAGGGAAGAAGAAGGGGAACTTCAAGAAGAACGGCAAGCAAGTTGCTGATCAGGAGAAGAAACCCAAGTCTGGACCTAAGCCTGAAACTGAGTGCTTCTACTGCAAGCAGACTGGTCACTGGAAGCGGAACTGCCCCAAGTATTTGGCGGATAAGAAGGATGGCAAGGTGAACAAAGGTATATGTGATATACATGTTATTGATGTGTACCTTACTAGAGCTCGCAGTAGCACCTGGGTATTTGATACTGGTTCTGTTGCTAATATTTGCAACTCGAAACAGGGACTACGGATTAAGCGAACACTGGCGAAGGACGAGGTGACGATGCGCGTGGGAAATGGTTCCAAAGTCGATGTGATCGCGGTCGGCACGCTACCTCTACATCTACCTTCGGGATTAGTATTAGACCTAAATAATTGTTATTTGGTGCCAGCGTTGAGCATGAACATTATATCTGGATCTTGTTTGATGCGAGACGGTTATTCATTTAAATCAGAGAATAATGGTTGTTCTATTTATATGAGTAATATCTTTTATGGTCATGCACCCTTGAAGAGTGGTCTATTTTTGATGAATCTCGATAGTAGTGATACACATATTCATAATGTTGAAGCCAAAAGATGCAGAGTTGATAATGATAGTGCAACTTATTTGTGGCACTGCCGTTTAGGTCATATCGGTGTAAAGCGCATGAAGAAACTCCATACTGATGGACTTTTGGAACCACTTGATTATGAATCACTTGGTACTTGCGAACCGTGCCTCATGGGCAAGATGACTAAAACAGCCGTTCTCCGGTACTATGGAGAGAGCAACAGATTTGTTGGAAATCATACATACAGATGTATGTGGTCCAATGAATGTTGAGGCTCGTGGCGGATATCGTTATTTTCTCACCTTCACAGATGATTTAAGCAGATATGGGTATATCTACTTAATGAAACATAAGTCTGAAACATTTGAAAAGTTCAAAGAATTTCAGAGTGAAGTTGAAAATCATCGTAACAAGAAAATAAAGTTTCTACGATCTGATCGTGGAGGAGAATATTTGAGTTACGAGTTTGGTCTACATTTGAAACAATGCGGAATAGTTTCGCAACTCACGCCACCCGGAACACCACAGCGTAATGGTGTGTCCGAACGTCGTAATCGTACTTTACTTGATATGGTGCGATCTATGATGTCTCTTACAGATTTACCGCTATCGTTTTGGGGTTATGCTTTAGAGACGGCCGCATTCACGTTAAATAGGGCACCATCAAAATCCGTTGAGACGACGCCTTATGAACTATGGTTTGGCAAGAAACCAAAGTTGTCGTTTCTGAAAGTTTGGGGCTGCGATGCTTATGTGAAAAAGCTTCAACCTGATAAGCTCGAACCCAAATCGGAGAAATGTGTCTTCATAGGATACCCAAAGGAGACTGTTGGGTACACCTTCTATCACAGATCCGAAGGCAAGACATTTCGTTGCTAAGAATGGATCCTTTCTAGAGAAGGAGTTTCTCTCGAAAGAAGTGAGTGGGAGGAAAGTAGAACTTGATGAGGTAACTGTACCTGCTCCCTTATTGGAAAGTAGTACATCACAGAAACCGGTTTCTGTGACACCTACACCAATTAGTGAGGAAGCTTAATGATGATCATGAAACTTCAGAACAAGTTACTACTGAACCTCGTAGATCAACCAGAGTAAGATCTGCACCAGAGTGGTACGGTAATCCTGTTCTGGAAGTCATGCTACTAGATCATGATGAACCTGCGAACTTATGAAGAAGCGATAGTGAGCCCAGATTCCGCAAAATGGCTTGAAGCCATGAAATCTGAGATGGGATCCATGTATGAGAACAAAGTATGGACTTTGGTTGACTTGCCCAATGATCGGCAAGCAATTGAGAATAAATGGATCTTCAAGAAGAAGACTGACGATGATGGTAATATTACTGTCTACAAAGCTCGACTTGTCGCAAAAGGTTTTCGGCAAGTTCAAGGGATTGACTACGATGAGACCTTCTCACCCGTAGCGATGCTTAAGTCTGTCCGAATCATGTTAGCAATTGCCGCATTTTATGATTATGAAATTTGGCAGATGGATGTCAAAACTGCATTCCTGAATGGATTTCTGGAAGAAGAGTTGTATATGATGCAACCAGAAGGTTTTGTCGATCCAAAGGGAGCTAACAAAGTGTGCAACACCA
>NC_053028.1:579901353-579927227 GCF_003073215.2 Triticum urartu
TCTTTTAGAGCGCGGTGGTGGATTTGTTTTATAGAAACTATTGATCTCTCATGCTTCACTTAGATTATTTTGAGAGTCTTAATAGCATGGTAATTTGCTTAATAATAATATGCTTGGTATTCAAGATTTGTGAAACTTTCTTTTGAGTGCGTTGAATACTAAGAAAAAAAATTGATGCTTGATAATTGTTTTGAGATATGAGGATGGTGATATTAGAGTCATGCTATTTGAGTAGTTGTGAATTTGAGAAATGCTTGTGGTAAAGTTTGTGATTCCCGTAGCATGCACGTATGGTGAACCATTATGTGATGAAGTCGGAGCATGATTTATTTATTGAATGTCTTCCTTATGAGTGGCGGTTGGGGACGAGCGTTGGTCTTTTCCTACCAATATATCCCCCTAGGAGCATGCACGTAATACTTTGCTTTGATAACTTCTTGATTTTTACAATAAGTATATGAGTTCTTTATGACTAATGTTGAGTCAATGGATTATACGCACTTTCCTTCCTTCTACCATTGCTTGCCTCTCTAATACCGCACACTTTTCGTCGGTATCATACACCCACCAAATACCTTCCTCAAAACAGCCACCATACCTACCTATCATGGCATTTCCATAGCCATTCTGAGATATATTGCCATGCAACTTTCCACTGTTCCGTTCATTATGACACGCTCCATCATTGTCATATTGCTAGCATGATAATGTAGTTGACATCGTATTTGTGGCAAAGCCACCGTTCATAATTCTTTCATACATGTCACTCTTGATTCATTGCATATCCCGGTACACCGTCGGAGGCATTCATATGGAGTCATATTCTGTTCTAAGTATCGAGTTGTAATTGTTGAGTTGTAAGAAAAATAAAAGTGTGATGATCATCATTATAAGAGCATTGTAAGAAAAATCCCCTCCTAAGTAAAATTAACCTCTCCTGTTGTCAGGCAAAGTAGTGATGGGCCAAGCGGGCCCACAGATGGAAAGTATCAATGTCGCTGATAACCGCTTAAGTGGGTGCGAGAGGACAACCACCATTGCTTTGCATGTGGGCCAAACTGTTGGGGAACGTAGTAATTTCAAAAAAATTCCTACGCAAACACAGGATCATGGTGATGCATAGCAACGAGAGGGGAGAGTATGTCTACATACCCTCGTAGACCGAAAGCGGAAGCGTTATATCAACGCGGTTGATGTAGTCATACGTCTTCACGATCCGACGGATCCAAGTACCAAAAGCACGGCACCTCCAAGTTCTGCACACGTTCGGCTCGATGACGTCCTCGCCTTCTCGATCCAGCAAGAGGGGCGAAGTAGTAGATGAGTTCGAGCAGCACGACGGCGTGGTGACAGTGTTAGTGAATAACAATCTCCGCAGGGCTTCACCTAAGCACTACGGAAACTATGACCGAGGATAAACTAGAGGGGCCGGTGTAGCCGGCACACGGCTTGGTGTTTCTTGATGTGTCCTGGGTGCTTGCCCTACCCCTCTATTTATATATTGAGCCTTGGGGTCGAAACTTGGAGTAAAAGCCTCCACAAAGTTGGTTTCACCCGAAAGGCAAGAGTCCTTCTCGGACTCCAGGCCGAGACGCCAGGGTTCCCGGCGTCTGGACCCAGACGCCAGTGACCCTGGTGTCTGGCCCCTGGACTCTGCAAAACTTCCTTTTGCACTTTCCAAAAACCTTGTGGGCTTTCCCCTTCGGCCCAAATAAAGTGTTCTCGTACCCAAACATTTCGGGAAACATCCGGAACCCCTTCCGATGAATAAATAATATTATCCCATATATCAAACTTTATCTCTGGACCATTCCGGAGTTCCTCGTCATGTTCGTGATCTCATCCCAGACTCCGAACAACATTCGGTCACCAACATACATAACTCATATAATACTATATCGTCAACGAACGTTAAGCGTGCGGACCCTACGGGTTTGAGAACTATGTAGACATGACCGAGGCACCTCTCTGGTCAATAACCAATAGCGGGACTTGGATGCCCATATTGGCTCCTACATATTCTACGAAGATCTTTATCGGTCAGACCGCATAACAACATACATTGTTCCCTTTGTCATCGGTATGTTACTTGCCCGAGATTCGATCGTCGGTATCTTAATACCTAGTTTAATCTCGTTACCGGCAAGTCTCATTACTCGTTCTATAATTCATTTATACGTCTCCAATGTATCTATAATTTTTGATTGCTCCATGGTATATTACCTACTGTTTTGGACTATATTGGGCTTTATTTTCCACTTTTATATTATTTGTGGGACTAACCTATTAACCGGAGGCCCAGCCGAGAATTGCTGTTTTTTTGCCTATTTTAGTGTTTCTGAGAAACAGAATATCAAACGGAGTCCAAACGGAATGAAACCTTCGGGAACGCGATTTTCTCATCAGATAAGACCAAGGAGACTTGGACCCTCCATCAAGAAAGCCACGAGGCGGTCACGAGGGTGGATGGCGCCCCCCTAGGGTGCGCCCCCTGCCTTGTGGGCCCCTCGAAGCTCCACCGATGTACTCCTTCCTCTTATATATACCTATGTACCCCCAAACGATCAGATACGGAGCCAAAAACCTAATTCCACCGCCGCAACTTTCTGTATCCATGAGATCCCATCTTGGGGCCTGTTCCGGAGCTCCGCCCGAGGGGCATCGATCACGGAGGGCTTCTACATCATCATTCAAGCCCCTCCGATGAAGTGTGAGTAGTTTACTTCAGACTTACGGGTCCATAGTTAGTAGCTAGATGGCTACTTCTCTCTTTTTGGATCTCAATACAATGTTCTCCCCCTCTCTCGTGGAGATCTATTCGATGTAATCTTCTTTTTGCGGTGTGTTTGTTGAGGCCGATGAATTGTGGGTTTATGATCCAGTTTATCTGAAGGAAATATGCCCTAGAGGCAATAATAAAGTTATTATTTATTTCCTTATATCATGATAAAAGTTTATTATTCATGCTAGAATTGTATTAACCGGAAACATAATACATGTGTGAATACATAGACAAACAGAGTGTCACTAGTATGCCTGTACTTGACTAGCTCGTTAATCAAAGATGGTTATGTTTCCTAACCATGGACAAAGAGTTGTCATTTGATTAAACGGGATCACATCATTAGTTTAATGATCTGATTGAGATGACCCATTCCATTAGCTTAGCACCCGATCGTTTAGTACGTTGCTATTGCTTTCTTCATGACTTATACATGTTCCTATGACTATGAGATTATGTAACTCCCGTGTGACGGAGGAACACTTTGTGTGCTACCAAACGTCACAACGTAACTGGGTGATTATAAAGGTGCTCTACAGGTGTCTCCAAAGGTACATGTTGGGTTGACGTATTTCGAGATTAGGATTTGTCACTCCGATCGTCGGAGAGGTATCTCTGGGCCCTCTCCGTGATGCACATCACTTAAGCCTTGCAAGAAATGCAACTAATGAGTTAGTTGTGGGATGATGTATTATGGAACGAGTAAAGAGACTTGCCGGTAACGAGATTGAACTAGGTATTGGATACCGACAATCGAATCTCGGGCAAGTAACATACCGATGACAAAGGGAACAACGTATGTTGTTATACGGTCTGACCGATAAAGATCTTCATAGAATATGTAGGAGCCAATATGGGCATCCAGGTCCCGCTATTGGTTATTGACCGGAGACGTGTCTCGGTCATGTCTACATTGTTCTCGAACCCGTAGGGTCCGCACGCTTAAGGTTTCGATGACAGTTATATTATGAGTTTATACGTTTTGATGTACCGAAGGTTGTTCGGAGTCCCGGATGTGATCACGGACATGACGAGGAGTCTCTAAATGGTCGAGACATAAAGATTGATATATTGGAAGCCTATGTTTGGATATCGGAAGTGTTCCGGGTGAAAATCGGGATTTTACCGGCGTACCGGGAGGTTACCGGAACCCCCGGGAGATATATGGGCCTTAGTGGGCCTTAGTGGAAAAGAGAAGAGGCAGCCTGAGATGGGCCGCGCTCCCCTCCCCTCCCTTGGTTCGAATAGGACAAGGAGAGGGGGCCGGCCCCCCTTCCTCTTTTCCCCCTCCGCGAATCCTATTCCAACTAGGATTGGGGGGGGGGGAATCCTACTCCCGGAGGGAGTAGGACTCCTCCTGGCGCGCCTCTCCTAGGCCGGCCGCACCCCCCCCTTGAGCCTTTATATACGGAGGCAGGGACACCCCAGAGGAACACAAGTTGATCCATGTGATCATATTCTTAGCCGTGTGCGGCGCCCCTTGCCACCATAGTCCTCGATAATATTGTAGCGGTGCTTAGGCGAAGCCCTGCGACAGTAGTACATAAAGATCGTCACCACGCCGTCGTGCTGACGGAACTCTTCCCCGACACTTTGCTGGATCGGAGTCCGGGGATCGTCATCGAGCTGAACGTGTGCTAGAACTCGGAGGTGCCGTAGTTTCGGTGCTTGATCGGTCGGGCCGTGGAGACGTACGACTACATCAACCAAACGCTTCCGTTGTCGATCTACAAGGGTACGTAGATCACACTCTCCCCTCTCATTGCTATGCATCATCATGATCTTGCGTGTGTGTAGGAATTTTTTTGAAATTACTACGTTCCCCAACAGTGGCATCCGAGCCTAGGTTTTATGTGTTGATGTTATATGCACGAGTAGAACACAAGTGAGTTGTGGGAGATATAAGTCATACTGCATACCAGCATGCCATACTTTGGTTCGGCGGTATTGTTGGATGAAGCGGCCCGGACCGACATTACGCGTACGCTTACGCGAGACCGGTTCTCCCGACGTGCTTTGCACATAGGTGGCTTGCGGGTGACAGTTTCTCCAACTTTAGTTGAACCGAGTGTGGCTACGCCCGGTCCTTGTGAAGGTTAAAACAACACCAACTTGACAAACTATCGTTGTGGTTTTGATGCGTAGGTAAGATTGGTTCTTGCTTAAGCCCGTAGCAGCCACGTAAAACTTGCAACAACAAAGTAGAGGACGTCTAACTTGTTTTTGCAGGGCATGTTGTGATGTGATATGGTCAAGACATGATGCTGAATTTTATTGTATGAGATGATCATGTTTTGTAACTGAGTTATCGGCAACTGGCAGGAGCCATATGGTTGTCGCTTTATTGTATGCAATGCAATCGCGCTGTAATGCTTTACTTTATCACTAAGCGGTAGCAATAGTCGTGGAAGCATAAGATTGGCGAGACGACAACGATGCTACGATGGAGATCAAGGCATCGCGCCGGTGACGATGGTGATCATGACGGTGCTTCGGAGATGGAGATCACAGGCACAAGATGATGATGTCCATATCATATCACTTATATTGATTGCATGTGATGTTTATCTTTTATGCATCTTATCTTGCTTTGATTGACGGTAGCATTATAAGATGATCTCTCACTAAAATTATCAAGAAGTGTTCTCCCTGAGTATGTACCGTTGCAAAAGTTCTTCGTGCCGAGACACCACGTGATGATCGGGTGTGATAGGCTCTACGTTCAAATACAACGGGTGCAAAACAGTTGCACACGCGGAATACTCAGGTTATACTTGACGAGCCAAGCATATGCAGATATGGCCTCGGAACATGGAGACCGAAAGGTCGAGCGTGAATCATATAGTAGATATGATCAACATAGTGATGTTCACCAATGAAACTACTCCATCTCACGTGATGATCGGACATGGTTTAGTTGATTTGGATCACGTGATCACTTAGAGGATTAGAGGGATGTCTATCTAAGTGGGAGTTCTTTAAGTAATTTGATTAATTGAACTTAAATTTATCATGAACTTAGTACCTGATAGTATCTTGCTTATGTATGTTTGATTGTAGATAGATGGCCCGTGCTGTTGTTCCGTTGAATTTTAATGCGTTCCTTGAGAAAGCAAAGTTGAAAGATGATGGTAGCAATTACACGGACTGGGTCCGTAACTTGAGGATTATCCTCATTGCTGCACAGAAGAATTACGTCCTGGAAGCACCGCTGGGTGCCAGGCCTGCTGCTGGAGCAACACCAGATGTTATGAACGTCTGGCAGAGCAAAGCTGATGACTACTCGATAGTTCAGTGTGCCATGCTTTACGGCTTAGAATCGGGACTTCAACGACGTTTTGAACGTCATGGAGCATATGAGATGTTCCAGGAGTTGAAGTTAATATTTCAAGCAAATGCCCGGATTGAGAGATATGAAGTCTCCAATAAGTTCTATAGCTGCAAGATGGAGGAGAATAGTTCTGTCAGTGAGCATATACTCAAAATGTCTGGGTATAATAATCACTTGATTCAAATGGGAGTTAATCTTCCAGATGATTGCGTCATTGACAGAATTCTCCAATCACTGGCACAAGCTACAAGAGCTTCGTGATGAACTATAATATGCAAGGGATGAATAAGACTATTCCCGAGCTCTTCGCAATGCTGAAAGCTGCGGAGGTAGAAATCAAGAAGGAGCATCAAGTGTGATGGTCAACAGACCACTAGTTTCAAGAAAAAGGGCAAAGGGAAGAAGAAGGGGAACTTCAAGAAGAACAAGCAAGCAAGTTGCTGCTCAAGAGAAGAAACCCAAGTCTGGACCTAAGCCTGAAACTGAGTGCTTCTACTGCAAGCAGACTGGTCACTGGAAGCGGAACTGCCCCAAGTATTTGGCGGATAAGAAGGATGGCAAGGTGAACAAAGGTATATGTGATATACATGTTATTGATGTGTACCTTACTAATGCTCGCAGTAGCACCTGGGTATTTGATACTGGTTCTGTTGCTAATATTTGCAACTCGAAACAGGGACTACGGATTAAGCGAAGATTGGCTAAGGACGAGGTGACGATGCGCGTGGGAAACGGTTCCAAAGTCGATGTGATCGCGGTCGGCACGCTACCTCTACATCTACCTTCGGGATTAGTATTAGACCTAAATAATTGTTATTTGGTGCCAGCGTTGAGCATGAACATTATATCTGGATCTTGTTTGATGCGAGACGGTTATTCATTTAAATCAGAGAATAATGGTTGTTCTATTTATATGAGTAATATCTTTTATGGTCATGCACCCTTGAAGAATGGTCTATTCTTATTAGAATCTCGATAGTAGTGACACACATATTCATAATGTTGAAGCCAAAAGATGCAGAGTTGATAATGATGGTGCAACTTATTTGTGGCACTGCCGTTTAGGTCATATCGGTGTAAAGCGCATGAAGAAACTCCATGCTGATGGACTTTTGGAACCACTTGATTATGAATCACTTGGTACTTGCGAACCGTGCCTCATGGGCAAGATGACTAAAACACCGTTCTCCGGTACTATGGAGAGAGCAACAGATTTGTTGGAAATCATACATACAGATGTATGTGGTTTGATGAATATTGAGGCTCGTGGCAGATATCGTTATTTTCTCACCTTCACAGATGACTTAAGCAGATATGGGTATATCTACTTAATGAAACATAAGTCTGAAACATTTGAAAAGTTCAAAGAATTTCAGAGTGAAGTTTAAAATCATCGTAACAAGAAAATAAAGTTTCTATGATCTGATCGTGGAGGAGAATATTTTAGTTATGAGTTTGGTGTACATTTGAAACAATGCGGAATAGTTTCGCAACTCACGCCACCCGGAACACCACAGCGTAATGGTGTATCCGAACATCGTAATCGTACTTTACTAGATATGGTGCGATCTATGATGTCTCTTACTGATTTACCGCTATCATTTTGGGTTTATGCTTTAGAGACGGCCGCATTCACGTTAAATAGGGCACCATCAAAATCCGTTGAGACGACTCCTTATGAACTTTGGTTTGGCAAGAAACCAAAGTTATCGTTTCTGAAAGTTTGGGGCTGCGATGCTTATGTGAAACAGCTTAAACCTGATAAGCTTGAACCCAAATCGGAGAAATGTGTCTTCATAGGATATCCAAAGGAAACTGTTGGATACACCTTCTATCACAGATCCGAAGGCAAGACTTTTGTTGCTAAATTCGGAAACTTTCTGGAGAAGGAGTTTCTCTCGAAAGATGTGAGTGGGAGGAAAGTAGAACTTGATGAGGTAACTGTACCTGCTCCCTTATTGGAAAGTAGTACATCACAGAAACTGTTCTGCGACACCTACACCAATTAGTGAGGAAGCTAATGATAATGATCATGAAACTTCAGACAAGATACTACTGAACCTCGTAGATCAACCAGAGTAAGATCCGCTGCCAGAGTGGTACGGTAATCCTGTTCTGGAAATCATGCTACTAGATCATGATGAACCTACGAACTATGAAGAAGCGATGGTGAGCCCAGATTCCGCAAAATGGCTTGAAGCCATGAAATCTGAGATGGGATCCATGTATGAGAACAAAGTATGGACTTTGGTTGACTTGCCCGATGATCGGCAAGCAATTGAGAATAAATGGATCTTCAAGAAGAAGACTGACGCTGACGGTAATATTACTGTCTACAAAGCTCGACTTGTCGCAAAAGGTTTTCGACAAGTTCAAGGGATTGACTACGATGAGACCTTCTCACCCGTAGCGATGCTTAAGTCTGTCCGAATCATGTTAGCAATTGCCGCATTTTATGATTATGAAATTTGGCAGATGGATGTCAAAACTGCATTCCTGAATGGATTTCTGGAAGAAGAGTTGTATATGATGCAACCAGAAGGTTTTGTCGATCCAAAGGGAGCTAACAAAGTGTGCAAGCTCCAGCGATCCATTTATGGACTGGTGCAAGCCTCTCGGAGTTGGAATAAACGCTTTGATAGTGTGATCAAAGCATTTGGTTTTATACAGACTTTCGGAGAAGCTTATTTACAAGAAAGTGAGTGGGAGCTCTGTAGCATTTCTGATATTATATGTGGATGACATATTACTGATTGGAAATGATATAGAATTTCTGGATAGCATAAAGGGATACTTGAATAAGAGTTTTTCAATGAAAGACCTCGGTGAAGCTGCTTACATATTAGGCATAAAGATCTATAGAGATAGATCAAGACGCTTAATTGGACTTTCACAAAGCACATACCTTGACAAGATTTTGAAGAAGTTCAAAATGGATCAAGCAAAGAAAGGGTTCTTGCCTGTGTTACAAGGTGTGAAGTTGAGTCAGACTCAATGCCCGACCACTGCAGAAGATAGAGAGAAAATGAAAGATGTTCCCTATGCTTCAGCCATAGGCTCTATCATGTATGCAATGCTGTGTACCAGACCTGATGTGTGTCTTGCTATAAGTCTAGCAGGGAGGTACCAAAGTAATCCAGGAGTGGATCACTGGACAGCGGTCAAGAACATCCTGAAATACCTGAAAAGGACTAAGGATATGTTTCTCGTATATGGAGGTGACAAAGAGCTCATCGTAAATGGTTACGTTGATGCAAGCTTTGACACTGATCCGGACGATTCAAATCGCAAACCGGATACGTGTTTACATTAAACGGTGGAGCTGTCAGTTGGTGCAGTTCTAAACAAAGCGTCGTGGCGGGATCTACATGTGAAGCGGTACATAGCTGCTTCGGAAGCAGCAAATGAAGGAGTCTGGATGAAGGAGTTCATATCCGATCTAGGTGTCATACCTAGTGCATCGGGTCCAATGAAAATCTTTTGTGACAATACTGGTGCAATTGCCTTGGCAAAGGAATCCAGATTTCACAAGAGAACCAAGCACATCAAGAGACGCTTCAATTCCATCCGGGATCTAGTCCAGGTGGGAGACATAGAGATTTGCAAGATATATACGGATCTGAATGTTGCAGACCCGTTGACTAAGCCTCTTCCACGAGCAAAACATGATCAGCACCAAAGCTCCATGGGTTAGAATCATTACTGTGTAATCTAGATTATTGACTCTAGTGCAAGTGGGAGACTGAAGGAAATATGCCCTAGAGGCAATAATAAAGTTATTATTTATTTCCTTATATCATGATAAAAGTTTATTATTCATGCTAGAATTGTATTAACCGGAAACATAATACATGTGTGAATACATAGACAAACAGAGTGTCACTAGTATGCCTCTACTTGACTAGCTCGTTAATCAAAGATGGTTATGTTTCCTAACCATGGACAAAGAGTTGTCATTTGATTAAATGGGATCACATCATTAGTTGAATGACCTGATTGACATGACCCATTCCATTAGCTTAGCACCCGATCGTTTAGTATATTGCTATTCTTTCTTCATGACTTATACATGTTCCTATGACTATGAGATTATGTAACTCCCGTGTGCCGGAGGAACACTTTGTGTGCTACCAAACGTCACAACGTAACTGGGTGATTATAAAGGTGCTCTACAGGTGTCTCCAAAGGTACATGTTGGGTTGACGTATTTCGAGATTAGGATTTGTCACTCCGATCGTCGGAGAGGTATCTCTGGGCCCTCTCCGTGATGCACATCACTTAAGCCTTGCAAGCAATGCAACTAATGAGTTAGTTGCGGGATGATGTATTACGGAATGAGTAAAGAGACTTGCCGGTAACGAGATTGAACTAGGTATTGGATACCGACGATCGAATCTCGGCAGGTAACCATACGTATGCAAATCTCTCTTTTATGAATTATGGTCTGACCGATAAAAGATCTTCGTAGAATATGTAGGAGCCAATATGAGCATCCAGGTTCCGCTATTGGTTATTGACCGGAGACATGTCTCGGTCATGTCTACATTGTTCTCGAACCCGTAGGGTCCGCACGCTTAAGGTTTCGATGACAGTTATATTATGAGTTTATGAGTTTTGATGTACCGAAGGAGTTCGGAGTCCCGGATGGGATCGGGGACATGACGAGGAGTCTCGAAATGGTCGAGACATAAAGATTGATATATTGGAAGCCTATATTTGGATATCGGAAGTGTTCCGGGTGAAATCGGGATTTTACCGGAGTACCGGGAGGTTACCGGAACCCCCCGGGAGGTATATGGGCCTTAGTGGGCTTAGTGGAAGAGAGGAGAGGTGGCCAGGGCTGGGCCGCGCGCCCCTCCCCCCTAGTCCGAATAGGACAAGGAGAGGGGGCCGGCGCCCCCCTTCCTTCTCTCTCTCCTCTTTCCCCCCTCCCGAATCCTATTCCAACTAGGAAAGGGGGGAATCCTACTCCCGGAGGGAGTAGGACTCCTCCTGGCGCGCCCTCCTGGCGGCCCGCACCCCTTGATCCTTTATATACGGAGCAGGGAGCACCCTAGGACACACAAGTGATCCACGTGATCATATCTTAGCCGTGTGCGGTGCCCCCTTCCACCATAGATCCTCGATAATATTGGTAGCGGTGCTTAGGCGAAGCCCTGCGACGGTAGTACATCAAGATCGTCACCACGCCGTCGTGCTGACGGAACTCTTCCCCGACACTTTGCTGGATCGGAGTCCGGGGATCGTCATCGAGCTGAACGTGTGCTAGAACTCGGAGGTGCCGTAGTTTCGGTGCTTGATCGGTTGGGCCGTGAAGACGTACGACTACATCAACCACGTTGTGCTAACGCTTCCGTTGTCGATCTACAAGGGTACGTAGATCACACTCTCCCCTCTCGTTGCTATGCATCACCATGATCTTGCGTGTGCGTCGATTTTTTTTTTGGAAATTACTACGTTAACCAACACTGTTCCCCCACGCCCCCCTTATTTTGCGCCATGCTAGGCGGACTCGTAGTCGTACACAGCCGCTCCCCTTTCTGTTGCTCGAGCGCCCTCTGTCCTTCCTCCGCTCGAACTCCAGCTTCTGTTTTCAACCCAATCTCGAACCTTCCCCCCCCCTTCCCATCGCCATGGCTCCGACGAAGAAGGGAAGAGGGAAGAAACCCATGCCTCCGCCTTGCTCGCCGCCGTTGGCGGCCCCCGCCGAGGGCTTGGGCAAGGTTAGCTCGGCTCTGGCCACTATCTTCAACGAATGCGGGAGGACGACAGCTTGGCCCGCGTCTCACTTCTCCATCGACAGGATAGTCATCGAGGTCCAGTATTTCGCCGACGCCCTGTGGGCGGGTCTGGTTCCCCCCTTTTCTGATTTCTTCAATGTCGTGCTTCCCCACTATCAGATCCACATGATGCATCTGGGTCCTGAATCCATCACCCTTCTTTCGGTCTTCGCCTTTTTTTGCGAGGCAATGATGGGCATCCTTCCTTCGGTTGCCTTGCTGCGCCACTTCTTCTCTCTGCGTCTTTGTCGACCCTACCCAATGCTCAGCGTGCGTGAGCTTCGCTGCCGCGTCTGAGACAGCGGCCTCAGGGATTGACTTCAGGCTCCCTCCGCCTGCGGCTGGGTTCCGCGAGCGGTGGCTGTATGTGGATGTAGGGGTGCCCAGCCCCCTGCTATCGGAGCCAACTTCGCCTGCTGTCCCCAATTCGGGCTGGGGCCAGGAGACGCTTGAGAGCCTCCGGCTCATCTTCGTCTGGCACCGCTTCACGTTCTTGAGGTCGCTTTGCGTGACAGCGCCCAAGGTGGTGAAGGAGTTCCTGCTACGCCGCGTTGCTCCTCTCCAACGCCACTCCCGCCGGATGTGGGCCTTCAGCGGGCGTGATGATCGTATGAGGCTCCAGGAAGAGGACCTAACGCTTGAAGTGCTGAGGACAGCGCTCTTGATCCTGACTGGGGACCCCAACCCTGGCAGCATCCAGCAGGGAGGGGCCTTGTTGTACCTCTGCCAAAACAGGGGCGATTTTGTGAATCAGATGCCTATCTTTGATGAGTGGGGGCCGTGCCCCGCCGGCCTCCAGGGGCCTCGCGAGAACCCAGTGATGGTGACTGCCCTTCCAGTCGGCCAAGGCGACTCTTCCTCAAGTGGCGGAGCAAGGGGGCATGATGCGCCAGAGGCCGAGGGGGCTCCCGGCAGGGTGACAGCGCTGGGCGATGCTCATGAGGGAGCAGCTCTTGGGGCCCGTGCCACTGAGGCTGAGGGTGGCAAGCAGCTGCCCTCAGCGCCTGCGACTGAGGCCTCTGAGGCTCCAGCCGCTTCTCTTGGCGAGGCGATTGGCAGCGCGCGTCAGGTAGGCGCCCCTGACGCGGATCGCCTCGACGCTCTGTCTTCGTTGCAGGTTGATCCCTGCGCTCAACTCCTGGGCCGCTTCCGCATGGACTTTGAGGCCCTCCGGAAGAGGAGGGAGGCCCTGGGCGACGATTACCCTTGTCGCCTGCTGAAGCGTAGGAAGTACTTCGCCACTGCTGAGTAAGCCTTCCCCTTTCCCAGCTCCCGATCCTTCTGTTGCTTTTACTGATCCTTGCTCCACAGGCCCCTTCCAGCTAAGCTCGCGGAGACGGCTGAGGTGCCGCCCCCCTTGGCTTCGCCCCCTCCACCGTCCTCAAGCGCTCCGAGCAGCAGAGCCCTTGTGGCGAGGGCGATCTGAGAGGCGAATCGTCCTAAGGCGCATCAAGGCCCTGCGCACCTCGCGATCCTCCTTCGCGGGCCTTCTCATGGCATAGCCAGCCTGCCGTGGGCTTCTCGCCTGGTTGTGGGCTGCAATTGGCTGAGGCGCTCCCTGCGCTCTTCATCTGGGGACGCACTGGCTCCAGGCCGGGCTTCTGGCGTGGCGTGCCCGGCCGTCGCAAGAGTGCCAGCCCCCAGCCCCCTGCCTGGAGGGGAGTGCTGATTCATGGCCCCCGGCGCTTGCTTGGGGCAGATGATGGTGTGAAAGACGTGCTCGAGCGTGCCCAGGAGCGTCGCGCTCTTCGCCAAGGATTCCTTTGAAGGGCGGCTGACGTGGTGAGCCTGCTTGGTGAGGAGCTTGCTGATGAAGACGCGCGCCTTGAGGCCGAGGGCCTGCGCCTGGCTGCAGAGAGGCGCGAGCTGGAGGGCGCCATCGCCCTTGCGCGCCGTCAGCGTGATCTTGACGACGCAGAGGCCAAGGCGTTGCTGGCGGCCTCTCGGGAGGCCCGATCTTGGGCCGCTGAGGAGGCCCGAGAAGCTGACCGGCGGCAAGAGGCGGCGGAGGAGCGGGCTTGGGAGCTCCTGGCCTGGTGCCACTCACTGGAGGAGCAAGGGGAGCTGCACGAGGCAGCCCTCATGTCGATGAAGGTGGCCTCTGGCGACCCAGCAGAGCTCCAGAAGCGTGAGGAGGCGCTGACGCTGGAAGCCGCCGAACGTACCCGCGAGTACGAGCGTCTGGAGACGAGGGAGCACTTGGTGACGCAGGCGGAGGATGATGTCGCTGCATGGGAAGCCCGTGTCCTGGAGGAGGTCGGACGTCGGGTGGCGATGGCGCGCTTGAACCTCGAGCACGAGTTCGAGGAGAGGCTGGGGTTGATCCAGGCCGAGGCTGAAGGTAGGACTGCTGCCTTGAGGGCCAAGCTGGAGGAAGCGACGCGGTGGGCCGATGCTTTTCGGGCCGCCCTTGAGGTAGCGCAAGGGGAGTCAACCACCTCCCAGGCCGAGGTGCTCCTTCTTCGCCAGCGGGTGGAGGAGGCTGAGGTCGTCGCGCGCCAGAATGCGGACGAGATACGTCAGCGGCGGATCCTCGAGCATGAGCACGGCCCCATGCTCACCATGCTCCGGGAGAAAGCCAACACAGCCTTGGGCAACATCTGCGAGGCGGCTGTTGGCGAGCCGCACGCAGTCAACTATGCCGGCAACCTTCAGTTCTTCACCGACGTGGTGACGCAGCTGGAGGCGCGGTCGGTCAGGGCTGACAGGTTGGTGGAGGAGAGGAGCCGCGCCCTGCTTGGGCGCGCCTTTTCTCGCGTCTTCATCCATCTCCAGAACATGGATCCCCACTTTGATTTCGACACCGCCATCGCCCCAGTCCCCCAGGCCGTCCGAGACGACCTGGCGCACTGGGTGGAAGGCAATGTGGATGCTCTTGTCAGGGCCTTCGCTTCAGACAACAACGGCGTGATCGTGGCTGCCGACGAGGGCGGTGTGGTGAACGGCCCTGCCGTCGCTGGCGGCGACGCAGACAGCGATGGCGAGTCCAGCGACGCCAGCAACGGTTCGGGTGGTGCTCCTGAGGACGCATTGGGGGATTTATCCGACTGATTGTGCATCGTTCCTACTTCCTTACCCTGCATGAATAGAACTCAGGTTTTGGCCTGATGGCTGTGAGAGCATTTTGGAGGGGGAGCCCCTCGTGTAAAACTTGTGTTCATCGTATTAGTAGACGTTACATTGCCCATGCGCCCGCGCCAAGTGGTTGGCTTAAGCGACACGCTGGTCGGCTAGTTTACCTTTGTCCCGTGTGGGCCCTGAGGTAGCCTGTGGGAGGCTGTGGTGTCCCGAGTGTTCCCTGACCGAATCCATAGGATCTGCAGTAAAAAACCCTCCTGAGAGGACTCGGCGGCGGCAGTCTGGGCTGCGCGCAAGCTGGGCCTGACCCGGCTCGCGAGGGGCTCACGAGGGGAGGCAGCTGAGGCGAAGTGGCAATCAAAACGCAAGAAATTGCTTGAACGAGACTAAGCACCCCTTCCCCGAACACACGCAAATCTCAAATTCGAATCCAACTTAAATCCAGCGGGGGAAAGTGACAACCAAAGGGAAAAGCAATGAAAGCAGACAAAAGGCCGCGTCCGGCACCTAATCTAGTCTTGGACGTCTTCTCGCCAGTGCGGAGCTAAGTGCTGCCACTGGACGTGGGAGGGAGCCCCAGGGCCTGAGGCCGGCACCCCTGAGACTCCGGGGCGTGTACAGCCCCACTCATTATTACGTGAGAGTGTCATGGGGCGGCGAGCTTCACAGGCACTGGGCCTTCTTCACAGGTACCGGCCTTGCTTCATATCGCCAGACCAGGGCCCCGCCTTGCGCCACACTCTAGTGCCATCAACGACGACCGGAAACCAGGACGCCGCCGATGGGGTAGAGCGGTCGCCAGCGGTTCCCCCGACGACCACGGGTCCTCCGCCAGGGGCAGGCCCTGAGGCACCTCCCCAGCAGAGGGCCTACCTCCTGAGAACACCTTGCTCCGAACGCCGCGGTGGTGATGTCGGATCTCGGCCCCTCTCCTGTAGCTCCCTGCGCCCTCCTCCCGAGGGGTAGGAGACTGTGGGAGCAGGGCAGCTGCTCGCTGTGGCGACCTGCACCTCCTACGATCCATGATTAGCGTATGCCTGCTCCTGAGGAATTAGCGGTACCCGATAATTGCTGCCTCCAGCGTGGCCGGTGGGACCGTCCCGGGGCTCCTGGAAGAGCCCAGCTTCTGGCGCCTCGTCCCCCCAGCTTGGGCTGAGGAGCGAGCCTTGTTCGCCTTCGTGAGGGTGCCCTTGGTCCATCATGCGTGGCTGTCCACTGGGGCCGTGGGTCGCGTTGAGTCCTTCTTCGCGGACCAGGAGCGGGGGCAGCGCCGCCGCCGGTCCGGTGCCGGCAGCTTCGCGGGCGTTGGAGTAGCCTTGGAGCCCGCGGGCGCGCGCGGAGCCCCCGCGCGGGCCGCCCTGGGCTTGAGATGGGAGCTGGGTGCAGAAGGGGTGAGCCCCCGAGGCGGCGAAGCCCAGGAGCTCTGCCACCCGCTCCAACAGCACGTCGCGGCCGCCCTCCAGCAGCCTGCACTGCAGCAGCTCTCGGGCCATCATGAGCGCGGCCCTCGAGTTCGCCTGCTCCCGGCGGGTGTACAGTGTCGTGGTCGCGGCGTGGATGGATTCAACAGCACGAAGCGGTAGAAGGTGGATTCCGGCGCACCCCTACCTGGCGCGCCAAATGTCGGATTTCGGGTTCCGGCAGACCCTTGAGGTTCGAACACTGGGGTGCACGCGGAGATTTCGCCTTCTACCTACCTGCACCCCTCCGCCTCGCTAAGATCTAAGCTATGGAAAGAACAGCACAAGAGACACAGGGTTTATACTGGTTCGGGCCACCATTGAGGTGTAATACCCTACTCCAGTGTGTGCTGTGGTGGATTGCCTCTTGGACTGATGATGATAAGCAATACAAGGAAGAACCGCCTCGCGAGGGTCTGTTCTTGGCTGAGGGGATGAACTGTTAGGAGGAGTTCAGTCACCCTTCTCTCTCTCTCTCTCTTCTCAATTCTCTCTCCGATTTCTTCTCTCTCTACCCTGTGGGTGGCTAGTCCTATTTATAGGCAAAGGCCCTGGGCCTCTTCCCAAATATCGAGCGGGAAGGGCGCCAACAATTGGCCATTTTGAAGGGGAACATCTGGTACACTTATCCTGACTAAAGTTGGTCCTCGCCTGCCAAATGCTCTGGTGGTGACGCTGGCTTGGGCTCCACAATGAATTCCTCCCTGCCGTCAGACTGGTCTTGGTCTCGTTGCACCGAAACAGGTGCCTTTGCTTGATGCTCTCGCCTACGCTTGCTCCCTTTGCACCAAAGAGGAAAGGAGGACACTGCGCGGGCTGGCGCCCGCCTAGCACCCTTGGTCGTCATGGCTTGCGTCACGGGCACCTCGTGAGGCACCCCGCCTTGATCTCTCCGCCTCCTCGCGAGCCAGCCTGATGAGGCTGTGCCTGAGGAAGCTCCCCGTGCCGTCCGCCCCGTGAGGCTTGGCCCCTCGCGAGGGTCTTGGGTCTGTGTTGACGAAGACGGGCCATGCTAGGCCCCCTTTGAGCCACGCCGCAGGCCGCAGGCAGGCAAGTCTGGGGACCCCCGTTCCCAGAACGCCGACAGAAATCCAGTGTTTTTTGAAGGGAGAAAGACAGTGTTACTACCCCTATCTTGTTTAGATCTGGAGAGGATGAGAGTGTGTGAATAGAGCAACCCTAGCAAGAAAGCGCGGAGGCTCCGGCCTATATATACGTAGTGGGGTAGTTTTCCTTTTTCACTCCATCAAAACAATCGTTTAAAATTGTGTACTACTACATGCCAGGTCGTGGTTTTTTTAGTTGTTGATTGTTTTTTGAGATAGCTACCCGCTTGTTCCAAGTGGTGTTACGGTGTGCCAGGTCGCACTTTGTATCGTTCAAGTCTGGTACTACAAGTCCCTCCATTAAATGAACAACCACCCCCTCGTAAAAATTGTGAACAAGCCCACGGCTAAAATTAGCAGAAACGTGGGTTGCCCCAACATGCATTATTATTTATATTTTCTACTCCCTCCGTTCCTAAATATAAGTCTTTTTTATTATACACACCTAAGACAAGAAATTTTTTATTAGCAGTGAACCCCACATGTCATAGACAAAAAAATTGTGGCAAGATTCCCTTAGGCAAGCCAAAGTGTGTCTAACAATTTGAGCAACTCAGGTTAGGCAAGTGTGGCAAGTGTGGGAAAAATAATGTGGCAACATAAGACAAACATAGTCACAATCCAAACAGCCCCGTAATTTTTTGTGACATGCATGAAAATTTGGTTAGTTAAATTTATAGTCAAAATTTGGCAAGGTGCATCAAATCAACACATGCAAGTATCAAAAGGAAAGTCACGGCATGCATGCATGCGTTGTACTCCCTCCATTTCCAAATATATGTCTTTTTAGAGATTGCAACAAGTGACTACATACGAAGCACAATATGTCTACTCCTACATATGAAGTAGCCCATTTGAAATGTGTAAAAAGACTTATATCGAGTGCAGTGCTTTGATGTGTCGCGTCAACTCGTACAAGACCGAGAAATTTGATTACTACAACGCCCTCTCCCTCACGGACTGAGCTCCAGTGCCTTAACTGCACCAGCCTTTGGCTGCATGACAGGAGGGCCAACCACCTGTTGGGCCCACCTGTCATAGACGCAAAGGCAGGAGCAGTAAGTAGAACCTTTCGCTACATGCTATCCCTCCCGCACGAGGTGGACGAACCTGCAGCAGTGGATTCGATACTGTAGAAGTAGGAGTAACATCATTGTTCGTCTTCTGGAAGAGGCGAAGAGCCAAGCGCAACCAGAACGTGGCAGTTGCGAACGCTCGCGTGGTGCAGTTCCTTGGAGTACTAGCCAGGCTCTTGCATGAGACAAAATTGCTATTGTTTAACAATTAAACTCCATTATCCATTGGTTGATACTCATTCTGCATAGGTCCACGCGCTTAGCACCGTTTCCTCCTGGGGTCACCAATGTTTATTTGCTAATTAATTGTAACACCCACGATGCGGCTATATCTCCCACGTGTCGGAGCACGACTTAGAGGCATAACCGCATTGTAGGCATGTCGCAAGAGTGGTAATCTTTACACATCCCATGTACAGAATAAGAAAGAGGTACAGAGTTGGCTTACAATCGCCACTTCACACAATACATAAATATAGCATTACATCATCCAGATACAATCAAGGTCTGACTACAGAACCAAAATAAAGACAACCCCAAATGCATAAGATCCCCGATCGCCCCAACTGGGCTCCACTACTGATCGTCTGGAAAAGGAAACGTAGTAACGTCCCTGAGTCCTCATCAACTCCCACTTGAGTTCAGTAGCATCTCTTGGAATGACATCATCGACACCTGCATCTGGTTTTGGAAGTAATCTGTGAGTCATGGGGACTCACAATCTCACACCCTCGCGATCAAGACTATTTAAGCTCATGGGTAGGAAAGGTAGTGATGTGGAGCTGCAGCAAGCACTAGCATATATGGTGGCTAACTTACGCAAATGAGAGCGAGAAAAGAAGGCAAAGCATGGTCGAGAAGCTACAAAGATCAAGAAGTGATCCTGAAAACTACTTACATTCAAGCTTAACACGAGAGCGTGTTCTCTTCCCGGACTCCGCCGAAAAGAGACCATCACGGTTACACACATTGTTGATTCATTTTAATTAACTTTAGTTTCAAATTTTCTACAATCGGATATTAACAAATTCCCATCTGCCCATAACCGCGGGCACGACTTTCGAAAGTTCAAAACCCTGCAGGGGTGTCCCAACTTAGCCCATCACAAGCTCTCACAGTCAATGAAGGATATTCCTTCTTCCAGGATGACCCGATCAGACTCGGAATCACGGTTACAAGACATTTCGACAATGGTAAAATGAGACCAGCAAAGCTGCCCGATGTGCCGACAAATCCCGATAGGAGTCGCACGTATCTCGTTCTCAGGGCACACCGGATGAGCCAGACGTCGGGTTGGCATAGACCCTGGTTGCCCAGGGGCACCGGACATCGCTCAGGTTGGACCAACACTTAGAGAAGCACTGGCCCCCGGGGGGGTTAAAATAAAGATGACCCCTGAGTCCGCGAAACCCAAGGGAAAGGCTTAGGTGGCAATGGTAAAACCAAGGTTGGGCCTTGGCTGGAGAGTTTTATTCAAGGCGAGCTGTTCAAGGGGTTCCCATTATAACTCCAACCGCGTAAGGAACGCAATCAAGGAACATTAACACCGGTATGACGGAAACTAGGGCGGCAAGAGTGGAACAAAACACCAGGCATAAGGCCGAGCCTTCACCCTTTACCAAGTCATATAGCATGTAAACAAGATATAATAATGAATCCCAACAATAATCATGTCCAAAACAAGGAACAAAACTCCAATCTTCACCTGCAACTAGCAACGCTATAAGAGGGGCTGAGCAAAGCGTAACATAGCCAAACAACGGTTGCTAGGACAAGGGGTGGGTTAGGTTGACATGGCAATAATGGGAGGCATGATAAAGCATGTGGTAGGTATCGGCATAGGCATCGAATAGAGAGCAACTAGCAAGCAAAGATAGAAGTGATTTCGAGGGTATGGTCATCTGCTGCAAAGTTCTCCCGAGTTGGCGTAAGCTTGATCCTCGTAAGCGTACTCAATGGGTTCCTCGATCACGTACTCGTCTCCGGCTCTACCAAGGCAAGAACACAAGCAAGGGAAACACAATCAACCATGGTGCAATGCGCAAGCACATGATGCAAACATGGCATGATATGCGGGATGTAATATGCAATGCATATGCGTGCTCTGAAGGAATTGAACCAGGCCTCAACTTGAAAACCAAGCAAAGCCAGAGTTGCGCCGTCTGGAAAGATGAGTTGATTTCGGGTCGAAAACGATATAAAGATCACGGAATCGGATGCACGGTGCAATGGCAAGCAAAACAATATGGCACCATTCTGCGATTAAACAGCACGATGTCATCTAAAATGCAACAAGAAAACTAAGCTACTGCACTCTAATAGCAACAAAGCACATGGCAGTGATCCACTCAAGATGCTTGACAAAAGATAACACTGAGCTACGGCTAAATCACACAAGAGCAGGTTCAAACAAGCATGGCCAAAGTGCAAAAGATAACAGCATCCCAAACTTAGTGGAAATAACAACATGCCAGGAATTAACGTCAGGAAGCAATGTTTAGAGCAAGATAACAACATGCTACAGGAATATATCATGGCAAATCAAGGTATGGCATGAATCTACTCAAAGCATATAACAAAAGTCCCTTACTGACCATAAGCCAAAAAGGATCAGAAGATATGATGGCACCCATGTAAACATAGCAAGTTTCGTTAACAGATTCAGACTTAGCAGAAAACTGGACATGGAAAAACAGAGTTATGTAGGCATGTTTGCGAGCTCGATGTACTCATCTCAAGGCATTGCATGAAAAACTAAGCATACACCCAGCAAGAAGACATGATCAAGTAGCTAACCATGGCAAGAACCAACTCATAGCATGCATGGATCAACTACAACAACCTCGGCAAAATTGATTAACACATAAACAATCTGCCAGGAACATTTTATAGCAAAAGTATATCAAGATTGAGTCATGCTAGGGTACTCCATAATTGCAAACAAAGACATGGATGGATAGAACATAACAATATATCAAAATCATCCTTACTGAACATGCTCAAAAGAGGCATGGATCACTCTGTAGCAACATGAATACATGGCATAAAAATAACATCACGGAAATGACAGAAGAATTCTAAGTCCCTGAAGTCAGCAACATCACAAGAGCTACTTTGCATGCTTGTGCTAGTCACCACATTGATCACAAAAATACATGGCATACACCCCTGTAAAGATGGCATGGCATAGCCCAAAACACATGTAGGGCTCAAGTTCATAGGGGGCACACAATAATCATGGCAAAAATGACAAATGCCCATAATCTGTTAAGAAACAGAAACTAACAGTATATAGCACTCTTGCAACAGCATTTTAGGCATCAAGATGGACTCAAACAAGCATGGTGCATTGGAATGAAATGGATTGAAATGAAGAGGACATCCTAACGAACAATTTGATATCTCACACGCACAAAACGAAGCTACGGATGATGAGATATGGCCTGATGAACATGGCTAAAAATAATATGCAGAAAAAGGACTTAGGCAAAATCGACCTAGGGTTTACTGTAGCTGGATCTGGATCTGGACGGCACGCGAACTGAGGCGTAGGAGCTGCCGGGAGACGCCGGAGTCGAGGAAGAGGCCGGCGGGGTGGCGAAGCTCGCCGGAGATCGGCACAGGGGCCGGAGCGGGCGCGGCTGCGGCCGGAGAAGGCGCGGGCGGCGGCGGCCACGGGAGCGGCTGGCGGCGGGGCGGCGGCCGGCGGCTGAGCGAGGCGGCGACGGGCGCGGTCGGCGCGGAGATCCGGTGAAGGGGCGGAGCCGGGCGGCGGGGCGAGGCGCGTGGAGGCGCGGGGCGTCGTTGGGCCGGGCGGGCCCACTGCGGGCTCGCCGGGCCAGCGGCGGGACGCGGTGGCACAGACCATGTGGCGTGCTCCTATTGGTGCGGGCGCAGCGGCGGAGTTGTCCGGCGGTGCGCGGACATGTCCGGTGGTGGCAGGGAGGAGTTTATCTAGGGTTTCGCCCGAATTTCGGAGGGGGGCCTATTTATAGATTCTGGGAGCTAGGAGAGTCCAAATGAGGTGCGGTTTTCGGCCACGCGATCGTGATTGAACGGCTAAGAGGATGGAGAGGGTTTAGATGGGTTTTGGGCCACTTTGGAGGGGTGTTGGGCTGCAACACACATGAGGCCTATACGGTTCCTCGGTTAACCGTTGGAGTATCAAACGGACTCCAAATGGCACGAAACTTGACAGGCGGTCTACCGGTAGTGAACCAAGGCCGCTTGGCAAGTCCCGGTCCAATCCGAGAACATTTAACACCCGCACACGAAAAGAGGTAAAAGGAGACGCCGGAGGACATAGGAGTGCCGGAATGCAAAACGGACAACGGGGAAAATGCTCGGATGCATGAGACGAACACGTATGCAAATGAGATGCACATGATGACATGATATGAGATGCATGACATGGACAAAATGTAAAACGAAGACAAAACCCGACCACGAGGGAATATCATAACGTAGAGCCGAAAACGGCAAGAGTTGGAATACAAATATGGCAAGTTACATGCGGGGCGTTACAACACTCCACCACTACGAAAGGATCTCGTCCCGAGATCTAGGACTGGAAAAACTCCGGATATTCGGAACGGAGGTGGTCCTCGCGTTCCCAGGTGGCTTCACTGTCGGAATGATGTGACCACTTCACTTTCAGGAATTTGATAGACTTGTTGCGAGTCTTGCGCTCAGTTTCTTCAAGAATAGCAACGGGATGCTCATGATAAGACAGGTCTTCTTGGAGATCAATCTCTTCGAAGTTGATGGTGCGGTCAGGAGTCTTGAAACACTTGCGAAGCTGAGACACGTGAAACACGTCGTGCACGTTTGCAAAGTTGGATGGAAGCTCAAGTTGATAGGCGAGATCGCCTCTTTTGCCAATGATCTTGAAAGGACCCACGTATCTAGGGGCAAGCTTCCCTTTGATACCGAAGCGACGAGTACCTTTCATTGGAGAGACGCGGAGGTAGACATGGTCTCCGATCTCGAAAGCCAAGTCACGATGCTTGCTATCATAGTAACTCTTCTGGCGCGATTGCGCGGCTTTGAGATTTTCACGAATGACTTTGCACATTTCTTCAGCCTCTGTGATCAAGTCATTGCCAAGAAGTTGGCGTTCACCAGTCTCTGACAGTTAAGAGGAGTATGGCACTTTCTGCCATAGAGAATCTCGAATGGGGCCTTGCCCGAACTCGCTTGGAAGCTGTTGTTGTAGGAGAACTCGGCATATGGAAGACAATCTTCCCACTTCATACCGAAAGAAATGACACAAGCCCTGAGCATATCTTCAAGAATTTGATTTACTCGCTCGACTTGGCCACTAGTTTGAGGATGAAAGGCTGTGCTGAAGCGAATGTTGGTGCCCATGGCCTTCTGAAAAGAATCCCAGAACTTAGAGTGAAGATGCTTCCACGATCTGAAGATATCAACTGCGGAATGCCGTGCAAGGAGACAATCCTGGAGGTATATAGCTCTGCCAACTGAGCTGCTGTGATAGATTCTTTGATAGGAAGAAAATGAGCCACTTTAGTGAGCTTGTCGATGACAACAAAGATAGCATCATTGCCACGCTTGGACTTGGGAAATCCAGTCACGAAGTCCATCTCAATATGGTCAAACTTCCATTCTGGAATGGCAAGAGGTTGGAGGAGACCAGCTGGCGTTGGTGTTCTGCTTTCACTCTTCTGCAGACATCACATTCATTCACGAACTGAGCAATCTCGCGCTTCATTCGAGTCCACCAATACGACTGCTTGAGGTCATGGTACATCTTTGTACTTCCAGGATGAATAGAAAGGAGTGAATTGTGAGCCTCGTTCATAATGACTTTACGAAGGTCACCCTTAGGAACAACAATGCGATCCTCGAAGAATAGAGTATCTTTGTCATCAAGGCGATAGCACTTGTACTTGGGTTGGCTCTTGGCAATCCCAATCTTCACCTTCTTCACCATTGCATCAAGAAGTTGAGCCTCACGAATCTGATCTTCCAAAGTAGGAGAGACTTGGAGGTTGGCAAGGAATCCTTGAGGAACAACTTGGAGATTAAGTTTGCGGAAAGCTTCACAAAGATCCGGTTGGAAGGGCTTGAGAATCAAACTGTTGTAGTAAGCCTTCCTGCTCAAAGCGTCAGCAATGACATTGGCCTTGCCTGGAGTATATTCAATACTCGGATTATACTCTTGAATCATTTCGACCCAACGAGTCTGCCTGAGGTTGAGGTTGGGCTGAGTGAAGATGTACTTGAGACTCTTATGATCAGTGAAGATGTCCACTTTCCTTCCCAACAAGAGATGTCTCCATGTTAAAAGAGCATGGACAACTGCCGCCAACTCGAGGTCATGAGTGGGGTAGTTCTTTTCGTTGGGCTTCAACTGGCGAGAGGTATAGGCCACAACTTTCTTCTCTTGCATTAACACACACCGAGACCTTGCAGGGAAGCATCACAGAAAACCTCAAATGGTTTGGATTCATCAGGAGGAGTCAGAACTGGAGCTGTGACTAACTTCTCTTTGAGGGTGTTGAAAGCGATGTCACATTCAGGCGTCCAGACATACTTCACATGCTTCTGGAGGAGGTTGGAAAGAGGCTTCGCGATCTTAGAGAAATTCTCAATGAATCCTTCGACAATAGCTTGCGAGCCCAAGGAAGCTGCGGAGTTGCTTCACATTCTGAGGCGGTTCCCAATTCACAATTGCAGACACCTTCTCAGGATTAACAGCTATGCCCTTGGCGGAGATGATATGCCCAAGGTAGAGAACCTCATCGAGCCAAAACTCGCACTTTGAAAACTTCGCATAGAACTGATGTTCTCTGAGTTTGTCCAGCACCAATCTCAAGTGCTTGGCATGATCCTCTTTGTTCTTGGAAAAGACCAAAATGTCATCGAGATAGACCAAGACGAAGTCATTTGTGTAGGTTGAAGATGAAGTTCATCATGCGAGAGAATGTTGGAGGAGCGTTGACAAGGCCGAAAGACATGACAGTGTATTCATAGGAACCATAGCTTGTTCTGAATGTGTCTTGGGGATATCTTGTTCACGAATGCGAATCTGATGATAACCCATACGGAGGTCAAGCTTGGAGAATACTTGAGCACCTTGAGTTGTTCGAAAAGCTCATTGATGTTGGGAAGTGGGTACTTGTTCTTTATGGTCTTCTTGTTCAATGGACGGTAGTCGACACAGAGTCGGTCCGTGCCATCCTTCTTCTTGACAAAAAGAACACCACAACCCCAGGAGAAACTCGGTCGGATCAGACCC
>NC_053028.1:579928227-579944815 GCF_003073215.2 Triticum urartu
ATATGGTTGTTGTCTTTGGCAAGTACCGTTGTGTTGTGGTTATGGAAGCTGACAATTCCAAAGTCTTCGAAGGCTTTAGGAGAGGAGACCTCTATATTGTTGATTTCTCTACAGGACCACAACCAGCCGTGTGCCTACTTGCAAAAGCTTCAGAAGGCTGGCTCTGGCATCGACGACTTGGTCATGCAGGCATGAGGAATTTGCACACGCTTGCGAAGAAGAAGCATGTCATTGGCATCGAGAATGTCAAATTCCTCAAGGATCACTTATGCGGAGCCTGTGAAGCTGGGAAGATGACAAAGGCTAAGCATCCAGCGAAGACTATCATGACCACCACTCGTCCATTTGAATTGCTTCACATGGATCTCTTCGGTCCTAACCATTATTCTGCAGTCTCAAATGAGCATCTCAATATGGCTTTGTTATTGTTGATGATTACTCTCGATACACATGGGTACACATTGTTACTTACAAACATGAAGTGCAGGAAGTCTTCAAACGATTTTCCTCGAGGGCTTCAACCAACTTTGGTGTGAAGATCAAGCACATCAGAAGTGACAATGGAACTGAGTTCAAGAATTCTGGTCTTGATGACTATCTTAATGAACTTGGTATTACTCATGAGTTATCTGCCCCTTATACTCCTCAGCAGAACGGCGTCGTGGAGTGCAAGAATAGGACTCTTGCTGAGATGGCTCGCACTATGCTTGATGAATTCAAAACGCCTCGCCGTTTTTGGATTGAGGCAATTGATAGAGCGTGCCACATCATCAACAGAGTATATCTTCACAAATTCTTCAAGAAGACTGCATATGAACTCCTCATTGATAAGAAACCCAATGTAAGTTATTTCAAAGTCTTTGGTGCTAAATGTTGGATTAGAGATCCTCATCACAACTCAAAATTTGCACCAAAAGCACATGAAAGTCTTATGCTTGGTTACGGAAAGGACTCGCACACCTACAGAGTCTTCAACAACGTTCTTCACAAGGTTGTTGAAACTATAGATGTGCGGTTCGATGAAACTAATGGCTCGCAAAGAGAGCACCTGCCTACTATGATAGATGAACCAACACCTAAGGAAACTATCAAGTTAAAGGCTATTGAGGATGTCATTCCTACTGAAGAATCTGCTGAAGAATTCATTCCAGAACATGAAGAACGTCGAGCTAATGCACCTGAAGAAAATACTGAAGAAAATGCTGTTGAAGAAAATGCTGATCAAATTCATCAACGACAACCAGCTCATCCTCACATTGCAAAAGAAGTGCAAGTTGAAAAGATAATCAATGACATTAAAGCGCTAGGTCCTCTCACACGCTCAAAAGCTTCACATTTATCTAACTTTTGTGGGAACTATGCCTTTGTCTCTATCACAGAGCGCACTAAGGTAGATGAAGCATTTCTGGAGCCTGAGTGGATTCAGGCTATGCAAGAAGAATTACATCAGTTCGAGCTCAACAACGTCTAGGAACTGGTCAAACGTCTAGATCCTCGCAAGCACAATATCATTGGCACAAAGTGGATCTATCACAACAAGCAAGACGAAAATGGCCTTGTGGTAAGGAATAAGGCATGGCTTGTAGCTCAAGGCTACACACAGGTTGAAGGAATTGATTTCGATGAAACTTTTGCACCTATTGCTAGACTTGAGGCTATTCGCGTATTACTTGCTTATGCTAACCATCATGATATCACTCTATATCAAATGGATGTGAAAAGTGCATTCCTCAATGGTAAGCTTGAGGAAGAAGTATATGTTGCTCAACCCCCAGGTTTTGAAGATCCAAAAAATCCTGACAAAGTCTTCAGACTCAATAAGGCCATCTATGGCCTCAAGCAGGCCCCACGGGCGTGGTATGATACCTTGAAGGAATTCCTTATGAATAAAGACTCCAAACCCGGTTCACTCGACCCTACTCTTTTCACTAAATCTTATGATGGTGAATTGTTTGTGTGCCAAATATATGTTTATGATATTATCTTTGGCTGTACTGACCAACGTTACAGTGATGAATTTTGAGTTAGTCCTCATTTTCGATCCTTTTGGTCATTCGATGACAAAGGGGGAGAATTTTGAGTTAGTCTTCAAGCGGGTCTGTCTATATGGGCATTTTTTTGAGTTAGCAGTCATGTTGTGAAGAATAGAACCAAATTGACACTTAACCCATTTATGGTTTCGATCCACCTTCTGGTGAAGTGTAAGTGCATCTAGTGCCCCTTAGTGATTTTGGTGTATTTAAGACTTATAGGTTAAGGGACTAATCTTTTTTTGAGTGTACACAGGTCTATAAGTCTATGAGGAGTTTGATATTTACAGAGAAAGTCGACCCCTAAAAATGAAGTTCTTCGACTGAAGACTTTGTAAGTGAAGAAATTGGTGTAATCCTGAAGACTTGGTATTCATTCGAGGAACATGAAGTGTGAAGACTTTTGTTTTCGTAGTTTCATTTTCTCTTTCTTGAGTCATAGGAAACACCGTACTGTTAAAGGAGCGGTCGAGGAAGAATACTAAGAGAAAAATTTCAATGTGATGCTCAACTCAAAATCCTACACCTACCAATCCCTTCGAGTGAAGCCATTGGAAATCTCATACAGTTCAGTCAATTCTTCAGTGACAGAGACGAAGTTCTTCTGGTCTCTGAGGAATTTGTTCTGACTGAGGAGTTAGGAATTCGCCAGTGCGGATTGCCTACAAAGTGAGGAACATGATAGCCCTGAGGAATTTGATACTCAAATTTTCGACCGTTGCGGTGCTATGTGCCAGCTGTCCCAAAATATCTACCCACCTAACGGTCATATCATTGAAGGGCATTTATGTCTTATCATGTCGGGCTGCTCCCTAGGCTATAAATAGCCGCCCCCTACAACCACTAGCTGGTTGGCTGCTCCGAGAGAAACTGACACTTGTCATTTGAGAGCATCCCATCCTCCGAGGACTTTGAGCGAAAATCATCAAGTGAGGAAAACCCAAACCCAAACACCTACAAACCCCAAGTGATTGAGCATCACTGAAGAGATTGATCCTGCGTGGATCCGACGCTTGTTACCTTTGAAGACTGTGCTTCTTCCAGACGGTTAGGCGTCAATGGTCTAGAGCATCCAAGAGGAATTGTGGATCGCCGAGTGACCAAGTTTGTGAAGGTTCTGGAAGTCACCTGAAGACTTACCACGAGTGATTGGGCGAGGTCTGTGTGACCTTAGCTCAAGGAGAATACGGTGAGGACTGTGTGTCCTCAGGTTTAAATACCTAGCCGCTCCAACCAGACTACAACTAGACAGCAGTTGGAACTGGTCTACCAAATCATTGTCTTCACCAAGCTCACTGGTTCTATTTCCTCAACTCTTTCATTTCCTCATAACTGTGTTGAGTGCTTGTTCGTATATGTGTTTGAAGACTTTGACTGAAGACTTTCTCAATTTCCTCAGTTCAATTTCTTCAGTCTGTTTGTCTTCATCCTGTGTTATCCTGTGCTTACGCTTTCTGTACTCTGTGCTGTCTTCATTTCATCATGATGACTATGCTTGTGTTCTGTTATGTTTACTTTTGAGTACTTATTCCGCTGCTAGTAGTTCTTCGCTAAGGAATTTCCTCACCTGCAAATTCCTCAGTGAAGAATTCATAAAAATCGCCTATTCACCCCCCTCTAGTCGATATAACGCACTTTCAATTGGTATCAGAGCAAGGTACTCCCTTGTTCTGTGTGATTTTGGTTTAACCGCCTGGAGTTTTAGTTATGTCGACTCGCAGGTATGATCAAGGTCTCTGCTGGGTGTCCTACCTTCGATGGGACGGACTACCCCTACTGGAAGAATAAGATGCGAATGCATCTTGAGGCAATTGATAACGATCTCTGGTATGTTGTGGAAAATGGTGTTCCCTCAGTCACACCTTCTCTGAATGCTGCTGATGTGAAGAGATTCAAGCAACTCGACTCTCAAGCGAAGAATATCATATGTGGCCATCTGAGCAAAGGACAGTATGGCAGAGTGAGTGCTTTGGAAACTGCTAAGCTTATCTGGATAGACTGTCCAAAGTGAATGAAGGAGTCTCAACACAGCGTGACTCTCGAGTTGATGTTCTTCGCAATCTCTTCAACCGCTTCAAAAGACTCGACAATGAAAATGTTCAACAAACCTTCGATCGCCTCACTGACATCTCAAATGAGCTTCAAGCACTTGGTGCCACTGACATCACCGACCATGAGGTGGTGAAGAAATTGCTGAGATCGCTTGATTCCTCATTTGACACTCTGGCATTGATGATACAAGAACGTGCTGATTACAAGTCACTTGATCCCGCTGATATTCTCGAGAGGCTAAATACTCATGAGTTCCAACTTGCTGAAAAAAGAGATCTCTATGGTTCGAGCTATGGCAGATCACGTGCACTGAAGGCCAAGGCAGTATCTGAGTCCGAAGATGAAGACTCTGGTAGCAGCCTTGGTGATCCTGAAGAACTAAGCCATGAGCTAGCACTGCTCGTGAAGAAGTTCCAAAAGTTCTCAAGACGTGGTCGCTTTGGAAGACCCTCAAGGAGCAATGATTCCTCATCCAGTGACTACAAGAGAGGCTTTGTCACAAATGCAAGAAACCTGGACATTACATTCAAGATTGTCCTCAGTGGGAAAAGGAATCAAAGAAGAAGAAATACAAGGATTACAGTTCTGATGATGCGAAGAAAAAGAAGAAATCCTCAAAATCTTCATCATCAAAATCCTCAAAGTCTTCATCTCACAAGAAGAGCAGCTCCAAGAAGGCTCGGGCATTCATTGGCAAGGAAATGGACTCTGAGGCTGAATCTGAAGAAAATGAGGAAGAGGAGGCATCTGAGGAGTCCGAATCCTGGTGTGGCGAGCCTAGCCCTCGCTACTGCATTCGTCAGCAAGTCTATCTTCAACACTGAAGAAAATGACCTCACCAACAAGGCTGATGAAGGCAATGATGACTACGCTCCCACCTATTGCTTCATGGCAAAGGGTGCCAAGGTACTCAAATATACCTCCTCTGAATCAAGTGAGAATGAATCTGATGAAAACCTCAAGCCCAGCTATTCTAAACTTGCTAAGATTGCTGTAAAACAACAAAGGGCTTTTGAAAAGGTTCAAAACATGCTAGACAAAAGTGATGATATGTTGGGTGAAGAAATGGATCACACTAAAGCCTTGACTGAAAATCTTCAGAGACTTCAGACTAGGTTTGACAACCTTCAAGGTCATCATAACACTCTCTTATCTAATCATGAGAAGCTTTCTTATGAATTTCTTCAAAAAAAGCAAGATCTTGAAAAGCTAAGAGTGAGTTATGAAGATCTTCAGAAAGAGCGTGATTCATTACTTGCTCAACAAATCAAGCGCTTCTAGGAAGAATTTGTTCCTCCATGCTTGAAGTGCATTGAACGTGAATCTGCTAATTCTTCACCTGAATGTTCAAATGCTGCTAATGTTTCAAATTCTTCACATGCCTCTGCTATCACTAATTCCTCATCTGAGGACATTGCTAGTATCACTGATGATGCAGGGCTGAAGGAATTGTACATGACAGGCATGTACAAAAGCCTCAAAGGGCATCAGACTCTTTGTGATGTGCTTAAAAAGCAGATCCTCAACAGGAACCCTAGGAAAGAGGGTATTGCCTTTGAGAGGAAACTCAATGCTGATGGTACATATTGGAAGCCTGAGCAGTACCCCAAAACCTCATGGGTTGCTGCAAAGGGACCTCCAGTTGATCCATCTAACTTATCTGGATTTGCATGTGAATCTCCTCATTCTGATGATGAGTCATTTGACTCCAACTATAAATGTTCAAAAATCAGAATGGTGAAGTATTTGCTAGATATGTTGGCACTAACTGCAGGAACGGTTCCCCTATGAAGAAAATCTGGGTTCCCAAAAAGGTGCCTTGAAAGTCTTCAGGTGAATGTCCTCAGGACACCACCTGTGAAGAATAGGAACCCCAGATCAAATTCTTCATATGGACCAAATTCCTCAAAAGGATCAAAGTCCTCATATGAATATCATCGTGCTAACAACTCTATTTCGCAGGGAAGAGCTAAGGGCTATGAATATGAGCATTATTCTTCTAATCATTATGTTCATAAGTCCTCGAAGAATTTCTCTGCTTATTCATATGCTTATCCTAACCCCTCTTATGTGAAACGAAATGGACTGGCTTCTATGCCACCTTTCTCGTATGGAGCTCGCAGAGTGATGAACTCTTTGCCACCCCTTCAGATGTGGGTGGTGAAGAAAAAGAACTAATCTCTTCTGCAGGGTCAGGTCTCCAGACGTACGTAATCGTCTGAAGAATTTGCTGGAGACCTGATGCCTGAATAGGACGCAGGCTAAACCATGAAGAAATGAACTTTCATTTCTCACGTCCTCATACTGCTTTATCTGTTCTATTGCTTGATGAAATTGATCTGATGAATTGATGTCATATTCTTCACTGATGAAGTATATGAGTTCGTAAGGTGCACTAATTCATCTGCAGGATGATCAACCCAAAGCCACTGAGTGGGTCCTCGATAGTGGATGTACAAATCACATGACTGGTGACAAGAATCTATTGATGGATGCTCCATTATCTCCGTCGCATCTGAAGCATATCATCTTTGCTGACAAAGGCAAAAGTCAGGTATTGGGTCTAGGTAAGGTTGCGATCACAAAGGATCGACACATGGACAAAGTCATGCTTGTCGAGTCCTTAGGATACAACCTCATGTCTGTCTCAATGCTTTGCGATCTTGATATGGTTGTTGTCTTTGGCAAGTACCGTTGTGTTGTGGTTATGGAAGCTGACAATTCCAAAGTCTTCGAAGGCTTTAGGAGAGGAGACCTGTATATTGTTGATTTCTCTACAGGACCACAACCAGCCGTGTGCCTACTTGCAAAAGCTTCAGAAGGCTGGCTCTGGCATCGACGACTTGGTCATGCAGGCATGAGGAATTTGCACACGCTTGCGAAGAAGAAGCATGTCATTGGCATCGAGAATGTCAAATTCCTCAAGGATCACTTATGCGGAGCCTGTGAAGCTGGGAAGATGACAAAGGCTAAGCATCCAGCGAAGACTATCATGACCACCACTCGTCCATTTGAATTGCTTCACATGGATCTCTTCGGTCCTAACCATTATTCTGCAGTCTCAAATGAGGCATCTCAATATGGCTTTGTTATTGTTGATGATTACTCTCGATACACATGGGTACACATTGTTACTTACAAACATGAAGTGCAGGAAGTCTTCAAACGATTTTCCTCGAGGGCTTCAACCAACTTTGGTGTGAAGATCAAGCACATCAGAAGTGACAATGGAACTGAGTTCAAGAATTCTGGTCTAGATGACTATCTTGATGAACTTGGTATTACTCATGAGTTATCTGCTCCTTATACTCCTCAGCAGAACGGCGTCGTGGAGCGCAAGAACAGGACTCTTGCTGAGATGGCTCGCACTATGCTTGATGAATACAAAACGCCTCGTCGTTTCTGGATTGAGGCAATTGATACTGCGTGCCACATCATCAACAGAGTATATCTTCACAAATTCTTCAAGAAGCCTATGAACTCCTCACTGATAAGAAACCCAATGTAAGTTATTTCAAAGTCTTCGGTGCTAAATGTTGGATTAGAGATCCTCATCACAACTCAAAATTTGCACCGAAAGCACATGAAGGTTTTATGCTTGGTTACGGAAAGGACTCGCACACCTACAGAGTCTTCAACAACGTTCTTCACAAGGTTGTTGAAACTGTAGATGTGCGGTTTGATGAAACTAATGGCTCGCAAAGAGAGCACCTACCTACTGTGATAGATGAACCAGCACCTGAGGAAACTATCAAGTTCAAGGCTACTAAGGATGTCATTCCTACTGAAGAATCTGCTGAAGAATTCATTCCAGAACATGAAGAACGTCGAGCTAATGCACCTGAAGAAAATACTGAAGAAAATGGTGCTGAAGAAAATGCTGATCAAATTCTTCAACGACAACCAGCTCATCCTCGCATTGCAAAAGAAGTGCAAGTTGAAAAGATCATCAATGACATCAAAGCGCCAGGTCCTCTCACACGCTCAAAGCTTCACATTTATCTAACTTTTGTGGGCACTATGCCTCTGTCTCTATCACAGAGCCCACTAAGGTAGATGAAGCATTTCTGAAGCCTGAGTGGATTCAGGCTATGCAAGAAGAATTACATCAGTTCAAGCTCAACAACGTCTGGGAACTGGTCAAACGTCTAGATCCTCGCAAGCACAATATCATTGGCACAAAGTGGATCTATCGCAACAAGCAAGACGAAAATGGCCTTATGGTAAGGAATAAGGCACGGCTTGTAGCTCAAGGCTACACACAGGTTGAAGGAATTGATTTCGATGAAACTTTTGCACCTGTTGCTAGACTTGAGGCTATTCGCATATTACTTGCTTATGCTAACCATCATGATATCACTCTATATCAAATGGATGTGAAAAGTGCATTCCTCAATGGTAAGCTTGAGGAATAAGTATATGTTGCTCAACCCCCAGGTTTTGAAGATCCAAAGAATCCTGACAAAGTCATTAGAGTCAATAAGGCCCTCTATGGCCTCAAGCAGGCCCCACGGGCGTGGTATGATACCTTGAAGGAATTCCTTATGAATAAAGACTTCAAACCCGGTTCACTCGACCCTACTCTTTTCACTAAATCTTATGATGGTGAATTGTTTGTGTGCCAAATATATGTTTATGATATTATCTTTGGCTGTACTAACCAATGTTATAGTGATGAATTTGCCTATATGATGAGTGAAGAATATCAAGTGTCTATGATGGGAGAGTTGAAATTCTTCTTAGGTCTTCAAATTCATGAACAACGCAATGGCATATTCATATCTCAGGAGAAATACCTCAAGGATGTACTGAGGAAGTTCGGCATGCAAGATTACAAATGCGTCAAAATTCCTATGCCCACAAATGGCCATCTGTGCACTGATGAAAATGGTACTGACTTCGATCATAAGGTATACTACTCCATGATTGGTTCTTTATTGTACTTATGTGCATCTAGGCCAGATATAATGCTTAGTGTTTGCATGTGTGCCCGATTTCAAGCTACACCGAAGGAATCACACCATAAGGTTGTGAAGCATATTCTTCGAATGTTCTTTGAAAAGGACACTCATCCTAACACTTACGCAAAATTGATGACTTAGATGTGCAACACATGAAGAAACGTTTTTCTTCAATCAATGAAGAATAACACTCTAAGTGTGAAGAAATTAACGAAGAATTTGATTCTCAGAACCCTACGACAATTGTACGCAGTGTCTGAAATCATCATTCTTATATGGTGGGTCATGCCACCACCAAAAGTTGAAATTCCTCGGTAGTTCAAATTCTTCAACTTTGCATTGTCTTCACTATTTTCGTCGTTTTTCTTCATTGGCTATATATATATGAGTTTATGTCCTCTACAACATTCAGTTATAGCTATTTCTTCAAGTTAGTTTTTCTGCTAAGTGAATGTGATCGGACCCTTCTCCCTCTATGCTAAACTCAACCCAATCTATTCACAAATTCTTCATGTGCGTTCTATTTGAAACTCGTTCAGAATCTTCACTGTGTCCTTGTCAGCTGAAGAAATTGCGAGCGGAACTTTAAAACCTATCTTATCCAATTTTTTGGCTTTGCCGCTCAAACCGTTCTGCATCCCATGATATACTTATATTTCACCCACGATCTAACACGATCTCCACATGTCAGTACGTGGGTGACACATGTTATGCGAATGAGAAGGGTCAGGGGCATGTTTGTCCAAATTCTTCGAGCGAACAGTTTTTCACCATGGCTATAAATACCCCTCTCCCCTTCCTCACTTCCATTACTCCGCTCGACCTCCTTTCCAGCTCGAGCTTCTCAAACCCTAGCACCGCCGCTACTTCATCGTCGCCGGTGAGGAAGAGCTTCACTGCCTCGACCTCGTCGCCGCCGTACTCGCGCCGGCCGCGGAAATCTTCACTTCTCCGCCGCCGTAGCCGTCTTCCTCCACCGAGTTAGGGCATGGAAGATCTGCACAGACGAACTTCACTTCTCCACCCCACAGTTCGTCGTGTTCTTCATTCAGGGTAATTAAAAGTTACTTTTACTGCCCTCTGTGATTCAAATGATTATCTACAAAATCTTCAAAGGTGTTTTTTCTTCAAATCTTCACATACTAAAACACCTCACATGTCATCTATTCTTGATTCATTTCTCTAAGCTGCAAATTTATCTTCAAGATTCCTCAATTGTGCGGATTTCTGATCTGTACAACTCTGGAACCTAAGACTAAGAACGCTCAGTGAAATTCTTCAAGACTCGTCTGGTCAAATTCCTCAAACTTGTTCTTTTTTACAAAACCTTCTGAGAATGCATATGACCTCTCCAAATTCCTTGCAACATATACTCTTTGTTCTTCATTCACCGTGTTATCCCACACCCGCGCTCGTTGCGTTCGGTTCTACGATCTTGTTATAAGGCAAGGAATTGGAGAGGTCATATGCATTCTCAGAAGTTTTGTAAAAAAATCAAGTTTGAGGAATTGGCCAGACGAGGGCGTGAAAATTCACGGACTTCGTACTGAGCCGACAACCAAAAGCCCCAACCGAAAAAACGAAACAAAGAGAAACCCCGGCCGGCCCCGGGCACCACTCCCACGGTGCGCCATTACTAACTTGGCCCAAAAATTCCACCGAATGCACCCCCCTCCGACCGCCTTTTCAGTTTAAAAAAATAAAGAAAATGATGGAAATGTCAAAAAAATAAAAAGAAATAAGTTTCCCATGTGATATGTGGTCTTGTTGGGAAAATTTACAAATATGAATTTCGACTTTATTTGCAAAATCTCTCTAGAATTTGTAAAATGGGCATAACTTTTGCATACGAACTCGGATTAAAAAGTTTTTTATATGAAAAATCATCTACTCGAAAAGTTAACATTTCAAAATCCCCAAAAACCTAACAGAAAAAAAGTTACGGGGCTTTTAAGATCCGGAGGCAAAAAAATTCAAAAAATTTCAAACTTACTAGTGGCGCACCGTATGCTAGGTGCGCCACTAGTAACAGAAAAAAAATTTCGAATTTTTTGAATTATTTTTCAAAATATGATACGTAATATGACCGGGAAGTTTGAAATATTTTTTCAAAATTTCATCATACTCATGAACATGAACAAAGTCCTAGACATCAGCAAGGTTTAATAGGATTGATATGATAGATATATCAACAAGTGCCTGTGAAGTGAGGTGGTGCTGGGGTTGGATAGAACTATGAAGTTAAGCATGCTTGGGCTGGAGTAGTGTGAGGATGGGTGACCTGGGAAGTTTGACCACAGAGTGCGATTTGACTGAGATTAAGCATATTGACCCGAGATTAAGCCATAGTGACGAGATTAAGAAAAAAATAAAAAAAATTAAATTAAAAAAATTAAAAAAATTGTTTTAACTAATGGCGCACTTCTATGTGGTGCGCCATTAGTATACCAGATACTAATGGCGCACCTGTGGTGCACCATTAGTAAAAAATTCTAATGGCGTGATGCTAGTGGCGCACCTGTAGTGCGCCATTAGTAGCAAATGGTGCGCCACTAGTTCCTCGTGTTTGTCCGTTGTCATGCATCTCATATCATGTCATCATGTGCATTGCATTGCATACGTGTTCGTCTCATGCATCCGAGCATTTTCCCCGTTGTCCGTTTTGCATTCCGGCGCTCCTATGTCCTCCGGTGGTCCTTTCTACCTCTTTTCGTGTGTGGTTAAATTTCGGATTGGACCGAGACTTGTCATGCGGCCTTGGTTTACTACCGGTAGACCGCCTGTCAAGTTTCGTACCATTTGGACTTCGTTTGATACTCCAACGGTTAACCGAGGGACCGAAAAGGCCTCGTGTGTGTTGCAGCCCAACACCCTCTTGGCCCAAAACCCACCTAAACCTCTCCATCATCTAGAGCGTTCGATCACGATCGCGTGGCCGCAAACCGCACCTCATTGGAGCTTCCTAGCTCCCTCTACCTCTATATAAAGGACCCCCTAAATCGCGGATATTTACCCATAACCCTAAAATTTGCTCTCACCGCGCCGAACAATGTCCGCGCGCCTACCGCGACGCACTGATTCCTGGGTCGGTCCAGTTCGCCGCCGTCCTCGCCCGACGCCGTGCGTGGCCTCCTCCTCCGGCTCTCCCTCCTCTCCGCGCCTCGTCCTTCTCCGGCAACTTCAACCCCGCCGCAAACCTTGGGAGGCGTGTCTGCTACAGTGCTCGAGATCCAGATCCAGATCCTTTGCCTCGGTTGACTTTTCTCCCGAAACCCTAGTATTTGCATACTTTGACATGCCATAACTCTGCATCCGTAGCTCCGATTCGTGCGTGTAGCATATCAAAATGTTCGTCTCGACGAGTACATCATTTCATCTCATTGCATCATTTTCATTTGAGTCATCTTGATGCCCGAAATGCTGTTGGAAGAGGGCTATGTGATGATATGTCAGATCTGTTTCAGCAAATGGCCTTTTGTCATTTTTGCCATGATTAATGTGTGCATGCTATGATCCTGAGCTCTACATGTGTTTTGTTATATGCCATGCCATCTTTACAGGGGTGTATGCCATGTATTTTTTGTGATTTGTGGTGACTAGCACAAGCATGCAAAGTAGCTTACTCGATGATGCTGATTTCAGGGACTTAGATTATTTCACTAAGTCCTGCCCTGTCATTTTTTTATGCCATATGTTCATGTTGTTTCCTAGTGATCCGTGCCTCTTTTGAGGATGATCAGTAAGGATGTTTTGTTAATATTGTGGTGCTCTATCCATCCATGTCTTTGTTTGCAATTATGGAGCACCCTAGCTTGAGTCAATCGAGCTCTACTTTTGCTATAAAATGTTCCTGACAGATTGTTACATGTTTAGCGATTTTGCCGAGCTTGTTGTTGGTTGATCCGTGCATGCTATGATGTTGTTCTTGCCATGTATAGCTTCTATGCCATGTCTTCTTGATGGGTGTATGCTTAGTTTGTCATGCAATGCTCTTAGTGAGTGCATCGAGCTCGTAAACATGCCTATTTGTTAATCTGTTTTGCATGCTCCAGTTTTTCACTAAGTCTGAATCTGTTATGTTTTTGCTATGTTCACATGCTTGCAATTGTATTTTCTGATCCCTTTTGGCTCAAGGTCACTAAGGGACTTTTGTTAAGTGCTTTGAGTAGCTTCATGCCATGCCTTGCTTTGCCATGATTGTTCCTGTAGCATGTAGTTTTCATGCTCTAAAGTTGCTTCCTGATGATAAATTCCAGACTTGTGTTAATTTCACTAAGTCTGAAACCTGTTATCATTTGCACTTTTGCCATGCTTGTTTGAACCTGTTAATGGATTAGCCGTAGCTCAGTGTTCATCTTTTGTCAAGCATCATGAGTGGATCCCTGCCATGTATTTTGTTGCTATGTTTGGGTGCTGTAGCATATTTATCTTGATGCATTTAGTTGGCTACTTGCTGTTTATCGCAGACCGGTGCCATATTTGTTTTGCTTGCCATTTCCAAACCGTGCATCCGATTCCGGTGATCTTTATATCGATTTCAACCGAAATCAACTCTCTTTCCAGTGGCACTCTTGGATTTCCAAGTTGAGGCCAGGTTCAATCATTCCTTTCCAAATCATGCATATGCATCACATATCCATCCCGCATATCATACCATGTTTGCATCATGTTGTTGAGCATTGCACGTGGTTGATTGTGTTCCTTTTTGCTTGTTGTTCTTGAGTACGCTTACGAGGATCAAGTCAACTCTGAGAACTTTGCAGGCAAGATGACCATACCCTCGAAATCACTTCTATCTTTGCTTGCTAGATGCTCGCTCTTTTGCTATGCCTATGCTACGATACCTACCACTTGCTTATCATGCCTCCCAAATTGCCATGTCAAACCTCTAACCTACATGTCCTAGCAAACCGTTGTTTGGCTATGTTACCGTTTTGCTCAGCCCCTCTTATAGCGTTGCTAGTTGCAGGTGAAGATTGGAGATCTCCTTGTTGGAACATGTTTATTGTTGGGATATCACATATTTATCTTGTTATCTTTAATGCACCTATATACTTGGTAAAGGGTGGAAGGCTCGGCCTTATGCCTGGTGTTTTGTTCCACTCTTGCCGCCCTAGTTTCCGTCATATCGGTGTTATGTTCCCGGATTTTGCGTTCCTTACACGGTTGGGTTATAATGGGAACCCCTTGACAGTTCGCCTTGAATAAAACTCCTCCAGCAAGGCCCAACATTGGTTTTACCATTTGCCACCTAGCCTTTTTTCCCTTGGGTTTCGGAGCCCAAGGTCATCTTTATTAACCCCCGGGCCAGTGCTCCTCTGAGTGTTGGTCCAAACTAGAGCCCCTTGCAGCGCCACCTCGGGGAAACTCGAGGGCTGGTTTTAGTTGTACGGATTGCTTATCGGTGTGCCCTGAGAACGAGATATGTGCAGCTCCTATCGGGATTTGGCACATTCGGGTGGTGTTGCTGGACTTGTTTTACCATTGTCGAGATGTCTTGTAACCGGGATGCCGAGTCTGATCGGATTGTCTTGAGAAGGAATATCCTTCGTTGACCGTGAGAGCTTGTGTGGGCTAAGTTGGGACCCCTGCAGGGATTGAACTTTCGAAAGCCGTGCCCGCGGTTATGGGCAGATGGGAATTTGTTAATGTCCGGTTGTAGAAAACCTGAAAGTTAACTTAATTAAAATATCAACCGCGTGTGTAACCGTGATGGTCTCTTTCGCGGAGTCCGGGAAGTGAACACGGTGTTGGAGTTGCTTGACGTAGGTTGTTCTAGGATCACTTCTTGATCATAGTTGTTCGACCGTGCTTTTGCCTTCTCTTCTCGCTCTCTTTTGCGTATGTTAGCCACCATATATGCTAGTCGCTTGCTGCAGCTCCACATCATACCTTTGCCTTACCTATAAGCTTAAATAGTCTTGATCGCAGGGTGCGAGATTGCTGAGTCCCCGTGACTCACAGATTACTTCCAAACCAGATGCAGGGACCGATGATACCTTTCCAGATATGACCGCCTCAAGTGGGAGTTCGATGAAGACTCTCGCCGTTACTACGTGTCTTTCCCAGATGATCAGTAGTGGTGCCCAGTTGGGGCGATCGGGGACTTTGTCGCATTTGGGGGTTGATCTTTATTTTGGTACCGTAGTCGGACCCTGAGTGTATTGGATGAATGTAATGACTTATTTATGTATTTGTGTGACGTGGCGAGTGTAAGCCAACTATGTACCTTTCCCCTTTATTTATTTACATGGGTTGTTGTGAAGATTACCTCACTTGCGACATTGCTTTCAATGCGGTTATGCCTCTAAGTCAGTGCTTCGACACGTAGGAGATATAGCCGCATCGAGGGCGTTACAAGTTGGTAATCAGAGCCTTCCCCGACCTTAGGAGCCCCCTGCTTGATCGAATCGTTGCGTTGTTGAGTCTAGAAAAATGTTTTGAGTCATTTAGGATTATATATATCGGAGAGTTAGGAATTCTTTTTACTCCTCAGTCCCTTCTCGCTCTGGTGAGGCATCCTGACGTAGAGTTTTGACTCTTCTCTTCTCAAATTTCACTAAAAAAAATTTAGGATCACGCGGGTATCTTGGAATCGTTCCGATGGTTTTGTGAGAACATTGTTCTTGGTGCCTCCTGACATTTAGGGGTTGTGGCAGTGTCCCGGGGAGTTGAGCTCCGAGGTGTTGTCGTCACAATTTTATCGTTGCAATTCTGGAATACCTGAGTTTCGCCGACATCGAAAATCTCTTTTATGCAGTTGTTGGTGAGATAACCTCGACGCCACCCAGTACTGGGGCGGGAGTTCGGGAGTATTGCCATAACTTGTATAACGGATGCTTTTCGAAGGTTGAGGTAAATGATTTCCGAAGGTTTCTTGGTTATGTGTTGAAGGATGGATACAGCTGGATGTAGGATTTGCTAGATTTGGGTGAGATATTATGCTTCCCCTGTATCCCCAACACCTGATTGCATAACCGGAAAGGTTCGGGAGTTTCATAGGTGGGAATTCTTGTAGCTCTAGTTCTTCTTCCGCGGATATTTGGTTTGGATTGGGTAATCCTCACCAAGTATTTGTCTCTTGTCCGTACCTTGTTGTTTTATTCTTCTTCCTCTATATCTAAGTGGCTTCTCAATTTATGGAAATGTGACCATTTCAATTGGAATGCATTCGTTCATTTTGTTCGGATGTGAAGACTATGTTGCAATTTCAATCTTTCCGATTCAGCTTGATTATATTTGTCTGTCAAGATGCTAATGGATGTCACCTCTTCAGGATGGCTCCTCCAACAGCGACGACTCCGAATCCTGATCCGCCACCACCACCTCCACCTCCGGAGGCATGGCAAGCTGTGATGGCCGCTACCAATGCAAACACGCAGCTGATCATGCAACTCTTGCAAGAGCGCAACCAAGGGAATCCAGGCCATGGCAACAATCAGAATCAGTTTGCTACACTCAACCAGTTCCTTGCTAACCAGCCAAAGACCTTCAGCAATTGTGTTGAGGCAACAGACGCTGATGATTGGCTCGTGGATATCCGCA